>NC_089585.1:73517498-73628906 GCF_019320115.1 Miscanthus floridulus
AACCATCTTTATAGAAAAGATCATTATCATCATTAAATCGTCACCACAACAGAAACTATACATGCAGCCATCTAGTTGAATTATAAAGCAATAATTAATTAGTTGCCTATAAACAAATACTTCTAAGCTTCACTAATAGTATCAATAGATTATATGCATCACCCACACCATAGAAAACATCATGGTTAAGCTTAACTAATTTATTTATATTCATTTATTAATTTCCTTAGATAATAAGGTGATTTAAAGGATGAATATTTCTATTGCTTAATAAATCCTGAGAAAATTATAGTAGTCTAAAAATGACCCTAATAGTCTAATGTACAAATTTCATGCCATTTTGTTGACTACAGCTACATTTACAAAAATGACAAGTTACGAAGGCTTATTTCAGCAAAAATAGTTTAGTCTAGTGAAAAGTGTCAAACAACAGATTTAATATTTTTCTTACTTTCCTCCTAGCATAAGAATACTATGTAAAAATTTGTATTATCATATGTTATGTATTTTTACCCCAATTAATTTCACTAGAAACTAGCAATTAATTAGAATTAAATAGGAAGACCATATTTTAAGTATGCTTACTATAGGTTTAGTATTTTTCCTATCTAGAGCATATCAACACAAGACCAGCAAAATTGGAATCACAATTTTATCACCTTCCTAGCTCAAGTTATGCAATTTATAATCTAGAAACTATTTTAAAAGCACTTATCTTACTCAATTTAATTATCTAGAAAAATACCCTAAACAATATATTTCATATTTTTTTCAAATTGTACACTTCAAGATGAAACCAAAAAAATTTGGTTCACCCCATTTGGAGACTCCTAGCTCTAGATATGAATTTTTTAAGTTTGCATTCAAATTTGTGAAAATAAATCCAGAAAACAATTCAAAAACCGACTGACAGCTGGGACCCACATGTCAGTGACACAGAACAAAGGCGTGGCTTGACCGACAAGAAGCTCATTGATGGCGAGGTCACCAGCGACGAGGTCGGCACCAACATGTTCCCCATCCTATTCTGCACCTACAGGTACCCTTGGTTCGCACGGAGGATCATCGGAGCTAGCTCACCGGCGAGCATGGCAGCTCGGTGGTGGCGCGCGGTGGTTCTAGCCATCCCCGACAATGGCATGGCCAGGCGAGCATGGCTACGGCATCTACAAACCCTAGCGGAGCTCTATGGTGCGGATCGAACCATGGTGAAGCGGAGGTGAGCTCCGGCCACATGCATGGCGGCACGGCGGTGCACAGAGCATGGCTGTGGTCTCACCGCTCCGATGAGACGGTGGCCGAAGGTAGGTCTACATCATCGGGGAAGGTGCAACACCTATAGGCAACATGGTGACAGGTGCTAGAGCAGGCTAAGGGCAGCCGGTGAAGTCAGTGGCGGCGAGTGCGTGTTTGCAGCCATGGCGGACGCACACGGTGGCAGCGTGCATTCCCGTGTGACGACGGCGGTAGCGGTTAAACAGCGACGACATGAGCATCTTATGGCCTAAGGCAATGATGAAACCAGGAAGAAAGAGGTAGGAGGAGCGGTGGATAAGACTGGCCATGGTGAGCTCAGAGCTCGGTGGCTCCGTGGCCATGGTGGCGACGGTGATGCGTAATGTGGCCTTACCCTTGCTCGAATGGTGGTGCTAGCGGGTCAGCAAGGTGGACAAGGTGGTGGTGGAGTTGTTTGCATGAGCTATTACACAATGGCATGTGGCGGTAGTGAGCAAGTTCGGTGGAGGTGCGGCGACGACGGCCGCTGCGGTTCCGCTCGGTGAGCACGAGAGCGAGCAGAGAAAGAGAGTGAGGGCGTGAGTGAGGGTAGGGACGCTCGGCAGCCTCTTCAGCGCTCACTCGGCCACTACATGGCCTAGCCTCAGCGCATGTGCACCATGTAGCGGCATGGCCTGTGGCCGATCGGCCACGACGCCGCGCTGCCCCGGCTTGTTTCAGGCCTACCACCGATGACAATGCAAGTTATGTACCTGTAACTCCTAATCCGTGGTGAATCAGTGAAAATGGTATAGTAAAAGTTATAGAGCTATGTGAGATATCCAACTTTACTTTAGGAAGCATCATCTAATTCTCACTTGTTTACAAACTACATTGCTCTAAAGTGAGTTACTTTAAAATTGAAAATAGTTCCAACACTTAGAAAAATTTCAAGTTTTGAAAACAACATTTTGTTGATACTTGTGAACTCTATTTGACCATGTTAGACACTGAATTAGCTCATGACCCTTGAATAAAGTTTGTTACCCATGACAAGTACTACAACTTTTATTTAGGTCACATAGCCATGCAAACAATCTAAGCTACTGTTCAACTTTAGTCAAACTAGTATCATGAAAATGGCATTTCAAATGAAACCAACACTTAGAAGCAAAATTGGTCTATGTCATGAACACAAACATTGTTCCATTTACCATCCTAGATGTGTCTAAGGTGTTTTTCATGACCTCCAAACCATCTCATACATTGGTCACACATGATTGCAACCATAAGCATATATATAAAATCAACATTTCATGTGATATTGTATAAGAATGAGATGAAATTTCATATGCTCATGTTCATGAATGCTTGGATGATGCTTGTGCTCATGAAATGCATATGCCAAATGCAATGCTTAACACTAGGGTGTTACAGCCCCTCTCCCTTATAGGAATCTCGTCCTGAGATTTGAAAGACCTACCATTCCTCATAAAAGGCGGGATAAACCTCACGTAAATAATCCTCCCATTCCCACGTGGCATCTTGTTCACTGTGGTTATTCCACACCACTTTGTAGAACTTAATGACCTTGCTCTATGTTACTCTTTCCATTACTTCTAGCACTCGGATTGGTTTCTCTTCATAGGTCAAATCCGATTGGAGCTTAAAGTTGGTGGGTGCAATGGCTTCCTCAGGTATGCAAAGACATCTTTTCAACTGAGAAACATGGAAGACATCGAATATAGCACTCATCTCTGGAGGAAGTTGTAACTTGTAGGCGACATTTCCTTTCCGTTCAATAATCTTGTATGGCCCTACATATCTAGGCGCAAGCTTTCTTTTTACTCTAAATATCTGCATTCCTTTCATGGGTGACACTTTTAAGTACACATAATCTCCCAATTCAAAAGTTAGTGGTCTTCTTCTTTTATCAACATAACTCTTTTGTCTTGATTGAGCTGCTTTCATATGCTATTGGATAATGCGTACCTATTCTTCAGCTTCGGTGACAAAGTCAATGCCAAAATATCTTCTTTCTCTAGGCTTAATCCAATTCAAGGGAGTTCTACATTTCTGATCGTACAAGGCTTCAAAAGGAGCCATCTTGATGCTCGCTTGATAACTGTTGTTGTAGGAGAACTCGGCTAAAGGTAGCCACATTTCCCATGAACCCTTAGAAGATATAACACAGGCTCTCAATATATCTTCTAAGATCTGGTTTACTCGCTCGGTCTGTCCCAAAGTTTGTGGATGATATGCTGAACTTCTGATTAGTTTAGTTCCCAAGGCCTAGTGCAAGTGTTCCTAGAAACAAGCTATAAATTGTGGTCCCCGATCTGAGATTATGGTCCTTGGTACTTCATGTAGTCTCACTGATCTGAGAAACGTACAACTCAACGTACTTCCCCACATGATACGCTGTGTTAACCAGTATAAAATGCACTGACTTGGTAAAGAGATCTACAATGACCCATATAGAATCATGACCTTGCTGTGTCAACGGAAGGCCTGTAATAAAGTCCATACTTATTTCCTCTGATTTCCAACCTGCGATAGACAATGGCTGAAGTAATCTAGCAGATTTCAAATGAATGGTCTTGACTCTACTGCAATTATCACACCTAGCGACATA
This sequence comes from Miscanthus floridulus, assembly GCF_019320115.1. Taxonomy (NCBI): domain Eukaryota; kingdom Viridiplantae; phylum Streptophyta; class Magnoliopsida; order Poales; family Poaceae; genus Miscanthus; species Miscanthus floridulus. The sequence goes on from NC_089585.1 coordinate 73,521,349, forward strand.
GGCGGTGATCTCTTTCTTCATCTTGGTCCACCAAAAATGGGTTTTCAAATCTTGATACATTTTGCTACTACCCAGATGGATAGACAACTTGGATGAATGAGCTTCATCTAAAATTTAATTTCTAAGCTCACGGTCTTTCGGTACCACAAGTCGGTCCTCAAACCATAGCACACTTCTTTCATCCAACCTAAAATGCTTGGTTTCTTGTTCTTTCATCTTTGCCTTGATGTGAACTACACCTACATCTGTCTTCTGCAATTCTATGATTTTGCTCTCAAGTGAGCAACTGACAGTGATTATTGTGTAGCACAACAGGATGTAACAAATTAAATCCATCTTCCAACAAGGCTTCCAAAGTGTTATAATGAGATTTCTGACTAAGTGCATCTGCTACAACATTAGTCCTACTTGGATGGTAGTGCACTTCCAAATTGTAGTCCTTGATTATCTCTAACCATCTTCGCTGCCTCATGTTCAGCTCATGTTGAGTGAAGATATATTTGAGACTTTTGTGGTCAGTATATATGTGACATATGTTTCCCAACAAGTAATGTCTCCATATCTTCAACACATGAACAACTGCTTGCAAGCTCTAAATCATTGCATAGGATAATTGACTTCATGCTTTCTCAACTACCGAGAAGCATAGGCAATAACTCAACCTTTTTGCATGAGCACACACCCCAAACCTATACCCGATGCATCACAGAACACATCAAAAGGCTTTTCAATGTCGGGTTGTGCTATAACCAGAGCTGTAGTTAACAAGGTCCTTAGGGTGTAAAAATCAGCTTCCCACTCTAGCATCCAACTGAACTTTTCATCCTTCTAGAGTAGTTTGGTCATGGGCTTAGCTATCTTGGAAAAATCAGGGATGAAATGACAATGGTAACCTGCTAGCCATAGAAAACTCTAAAGTTCATGAACCGAAGTCAGGGCCTTCCAATCCATGAACTCTTGTACTTTAGATGGGTCTACATAAATTCCATCTTTAGATAAGATGTGACCCAAGAAAGGTACTTTGCTCAACCATAATTCACACTTGCTGAACTTGGCATATAACTTATGTTCCCTCAATCTAGACAAAACAACTCTCAGATGCTTTGCATGGTTTGCCTCATTCTTCGAGTAAATCAAGATATCATCGATAAACACAACCACAAACTTGTCGAGCTCAGGCATGAATACCAAATTCATCAAGTACATGAAGTAGGCAGGAGCATTTGTTAGTCCAAAAGACATGACCAAATACTCATACAAGCCATACCTAGTGGAGAAAGCTGTTTTAGGTATATCCTCTGACCTGATCTTAATATGATGATAGCCTGACCTCAAGTCAATCTTAGAGAATACCTTTGCTTTTGCCAACTGATTGAACAAGATATCGATACGAGGCAAAGGATACTTGTTCTTAATGGTCATAGCGTTAAGCGGCCTATAATCCACACACATTCTCAAGGACTTGTCCTTCTTCTTTACAAATAAAGCTGAACATTCCCATGGAGACAAACTAGGTTGAATGAGACCTTTGTCCAATAGTTCTTGTAACTGAATTTTAAGTTTAGCTAACTCATTTGGTGGCATCCTATAGGGTCTTCTTGAGATAGGCGTCGTACCTGGCACTAACTCAATCTTAAATTCCACATCCCTATAAGGCAGTAAACCCGGCAACTCATCTAGAAATACATCAGGAAACTCACAAACCACTAGAATATCACAAAGGGTAGTGGCTTGGATAGCACAAGACAAGTTTTGGAGATAAAAACTTTAGGGAAGTGGTACTACAAAAGCATTACCTCCCTTTGGTTCTCTCAACATAATTGTCCTAGTGCTAGTGTCAATGAGAACTCCATGGTCGCTCATCCATTTCATGCCTAAGATCACATATATGGCTAATCTAGGCAATACTATCAGATCCAGTGTGTACTCCCTCTCTTGTATAGAGATGAGCACATCCTTGACTATCTGATTTGTAGAGATAGTAGCCCTAGCTGCACTTATACTATAACCACCCTTGTTTACCTCAATTATTTTTTTTATCATACTTAGATGCAAATGCTTGGCTCATAAATGAATGAGAAGCTCCAGAATCAAATAAAACAATGGCGGGATGTTTGTTAATAAGAAACATACCAACAGTGACAACTTCTCCCGTAGGAACTTCTTCAACAGCTGTGTAATGCACGTATCTAGGACGTGCTTTTGGATTTACCTGTTTCTGATTACCCTAGTTTTGATTGCCATTTTTCTTGGGATGGGGGCACTCCTTGGCCTAATGGCCCAACTGATTATAGTTGAAGCATGGCTGATTGCTCCTTGGTCCTAGTAAGGTTCCTTACCCTCCGTTTCCCTTGGGTAGTATAATGGTGAATGCCCTGCAAAATGTCTTTTAGGGGTGATTGGCTTGAGATTTTGGCAGAGGAGGCCTAAACTTAGGTACTGGTGGACAAAACTATGGCCTAGCCGCCATTGGAGCTCTAGACTAGGAAGATCCTGAGGCACCTGCCTCTGCTGCTCTCTTGCGGCCCTTTGCTGCTGTGTGCAAATTGTTCTGGTTCTCCTGAGTCAAGGCATCGCTAATGAACTCATTGTATGTGGTACACCTTGAGTTGGCAATAGTCTTCATTAGCTTAGTGCCAAGGCCTCTCTTGAAACTTTCTATCTTCTTTTCCTTTGTATCGATGAACCCTGGGGCATAACGGGACAAATTGTTGAAGGCATGCATGTATTCCATAAGGGTCTTGGTCCCTTGTGTGAGTCGCATGAACTCAGCTGCTTTCTTGCGCATTAGCTCCAAGGGAATGTGATGTCCCCTAAAGGCTAACTTAAACTGCTCCCATGTGACCTATGAGTTGGCAGGTAGAGAGGATAGGAAATGGGTCCACCATATCCCGGTCGGTCCCTGTAATTGATGGGATGCATATTCTGCCTTCTAATGCTCAGTAACCCTCAACAAATGGAACTTTTCCTTGATCGTGTTTAGCCATTCATCTGCTTGGAGCGGTTCTTCGGCCACCTTGAAGATAGGAGGCTTGGTGTCATGGAAATCCTTGAAAGAGCTGTATTGATTAGGCTTAGGACCTTGATGTTGTTGCCGGGCATGAGCGATGTTCTACGTAATGAGGCACAACGTATCCTCCATTGTTCTCTGACTACCCACGAACTATGCGAAGAATTCATTCGCAGACGGTGATGGCGGTGGTGGTAAGTCACCATCATTGCCACCTTGGTAGGTGCCTGCTCCAGTGTGAGTGCGAGTCATCTGCAATGTTGCAACAATAAGTGATTATTGGATGATGTTAGGAGATTGCAGATGAATTGTGTAATCATGTCAAACTAAAGTTACTGGAGAAAATCTTAAATTCATACAATAATACAGGGGCATAATAATTCATTCTCGCAACATGACATCACCAATTTGATCACTTATCATGCTCGCAGTGTGTTAACATGCATGTCATAATCCACCAGTAAAATGAAACTAGAATTTCATTAAAGTTCAACCCATAGTGAAATGACATGCAATGTGCCAATATTACACTTAAGTCAAATCACGAATACCAAACTTCAAGCTACAAGTCCATTACATGAATAACTAGGATACATCTAGTGCTTTAACTAGTCACTAGGCGACTCTAATCTTCAGCGTGCTCACTGTCGAGATCGGAGATAGCCTCATCCTCATCCTCTAGCTCTACTTCTTCTTCCTCCCAACTATCATCTTCAACTAACATCTCTAGATCTTCCTCTTCCTCATCAAGGATTGGGTGAGTTGGTTGTTCAGAAAATGCACCTCATGCTAAAGATCAACCACCATGTTCTTGGACTATGCAAGCTGCTGGCGCAAGTCCCTCTCGACATGGTCCTGCTGCACGGTTAGGGCTTTAGCTCTATTTCATGCTACTTCTGCCAGGGTTGCATGGTTGTTTGATTAGATCTGCTGGCGCATAGCCGTGAGCACCTCGGCACGAGCGGCCTCCAGCTGCTCCCACAGTCCTGCTAGCATTGCCTAATCATCCACTCTTGCCTCTTGGGTGGTAGCTCTCTATTGATCAACTTGCTCCATTTGGGTGTGGAGATTTCCCAATGCTACATAAGCTTGATCAGTTTCCCATCGAGCTTCACTTGCTGCCTTTTTGTGCTTGCACACATGCTTCCTTAGCTTATGCTATGCAGCTTTGGCTCTCATGAGCCTATCCATGCAAGTGGTATAGGACTCCTACCAGAAGTCCCTGGTGTCCTAACAAGTATAGAACATCTTCATCACTGCAAACATTGCACTCATAGCAGGACTCAAACTGTCTACCCGCTCATCCTAGTCTCAGATCATTGCATTGTTGTTGCACTGTGCCCATATTGTTGTGGATGGATCCACCCAAGGAAAAGTACTAGTGGCACTGTCGGTAAGCTCATCCCCATGTTGCTGACATATCTGACTCAGCACCTCAAAAGCCACTACTTGGGCAGCTTCCCAAGGAGTTCTGCCTTCAGATTCTACCCTCCATTCCTGCCAGAAGGGTGCTTGGTTACGAGCTAGCATGGTCAACTGTACTTCATACCATGGTTGTCCCTCCAGGTATAATTCATTCTAGTAATAGAGGGGTGGTTCGTAATACCCCGCATAATGCAAGACACTCCAAAGTAGGGCAAGGGTACCAAACATCAACAGGAAATTCTCACTTCCAGCCGGTGTTGCCATCTATACCAACAACATGGTGCAACTCTCTTGAGACAACGTCATAATGGATAAGAGTTACATAACCAAGTAAGAGATTTATAAGGGGAGGAACAATGCAAGTATGTAATAATGATGATTTATCATGATGCATGTACATTCCGTACGTCCTCACAAACTTAGGTAAATTAAACTTCTAACAACATACATGGTGGCATACACATGTTCTCTCATATATAACGTAACTAGTCAGGCTACACGTTTCGCTGTTAGTGTACCTGCACAAGAATTTCATTTCAGCCCAACCCCATAATTATATATGTAGAATGTAAATCTAGGCTCTAGGTTGCAATCTAAATACTTCTATATATATATACCCATATATATACTTCCGTATAAAGCTACCCGAGAGTAAATACGTCCCATACATACATATAAATCTGCATATACAGTCATATCAAAGCTAACCCACAATTAAATACTTCTATATATATACGAGGCATATATATACTTCAGTATCAAAGCTAACTCTTCCCATTAGACCTCATGCTCACATCTTGCGGTCATGCCACTGTGATGATGAGTGGCATCTTACCTTGGGTGTAGAGGCATTTGATCCATACATTACCACTCAAGTGAATGGTATCCATACAATAGCACGTTGTATGGACGACGAAATGGAAAACCCCAAGTTAGTACTTAATTAGCCACCTTAAGTCCTTAACTGGGTATAAAGGAAAGTGATCACTGTCACACTTTAGATTCATACTCTAGGTTCTTTTAATCCTCTTAATGTTATTCAACAGTTATCTAGGTCAAACAATTCAATAATTCAGATCTATCCAGAGAGCAAGCATTTCTGACAACAGACTTCTAACAGCCATAATTCTTAAACCAAAAGGCCTATGACTATGAAAATTTAACAAAAGGTAGATCAGTAAGTTATGTACAACTTTGTTATTAACCATCTTTACAGAAAAGATCATTATCATCATGAAATCATCACCACAACAGAAACTATATATGCAGCCATCTAGTTGAATTATAAAGCAATAATTAACTAGTTGCCTATAAACAAATACTTCTAATCTTCACTAATAGTATCAACATATTATATGCATCACCCACACCACAAAAAAAACATCATGGTTTAGCCTAACTAATTTATTTATATTCATTTATTAATTTTCTTAGATAATAAGGTGATTTAAAGGATGAATATTTCCATTGCTTAATAAATCTTGAGAAAATTGTAGTAGCCTATAAATGACCCTAATAGTCTTCTGTAGAAATTTCATGCCATTTGGATAAGTATAGATACCGTTACAAAAATGACAAGTTACATAGGCTTATTTTAGCAAAAATAGTTTAGCATAGTGAAAAGTGCCAAAGAATAGATTTAATATTTTTCTTACTTTCCTCCTAGCATAAGAATATTGTGTAAAAATTTGTATGATCATATGTTATGTATTTTTACCCTAATTAATTTCACTAGAAACTAACAATTAATTAGAATTAAATAGGCATACCATATTTCAATTATGCTTACTATAGGATTAGTATTTTTCCTAGCTAGACAATGTCAACACAAGACCAGCAAAATTTGAATCACAATTTTATCATCTTCCTAGCTTAAGTTATGCAATTTACAAGCTATAAACTATTTTAAAAGCACTTATCTTACTCAATCTAATTCACCCAGAAAAATACCCTAAATAGTAGATTTCATATTTTTTATCAAATATTAAACTTCAAGATGAAACCAACAAAATTTGGTTCACCCCATTTGGACACTCCTAGCTCTAGATATGAGTTTTTGAAGTTTGCTATCAAATTTGTGAAAATAAATCTAGAAAACAATTCAAAAACCAACTGATAGCTGGGACCCATGAGTCAATGGGACCCACATGTCAGTGACATAGAATAGAGGCGTGGCTTGACCAGCGAGAAGCTCGTCAACGGCGAGGTCATCGGCAACGAGGTCGGCACCAACATGTTCCCCATCCTATTCCGCATCTACAGGTACCCTTGGTTCGCACAGAGGATCACAGGAGCTAGCTCGCCGGCAAGCATGGCAGCGCGGTGGTGCTTCAGCCATCCCCAATGATGGCATGGCCTGGCAAGCACTGTTACGGCATCTACAAACCCTAGCGGAGCTCTATGGTGCGGATCATGCCATGGTGAAGCGGCGGTGAGCTCTGACCACGTGCATGGCAACACGGCGGCGCAAAGAGCATGGCGGTGGTGTCACTGTTCTAATGACACAGTGGCCAAAGGTAGGTCTCCATCATCAGGGAAGGTGCAACACCTATAGGCGACATGGTAATGGGTGCTAGAGCTAGCTAAGGGCGGCTAGTGAAGTTGGTGGCGGTGAGCGCGTGCTTGCTACCATGGCAGACACGCACGGCGGTGGCGCACGTTCCCGCGTGACGGCGGCGGTAGCGGTTAAACAACGATGATGTGAGCATTTTATGGCCTAAGGCAATGACAAAATTAGGAAGAAAGAGGTAGGAAGAGCAGTGGATAAGACTGGCCACGGTGAGCTTAGAGCTCGACGGCGCTCTGTGGCCATGGCGGCGATGATGACACGTAATGCAGTCTTACCCTTGCTCAAATGGTGGTGCTAGCAGGTCGACAAGATGGAGGAGGTGGTGGTAGAGCTGTGTGCATGAGCTATTGCACAATGGCGCAATGGCGGTAGTGAGCAAGCTCAGCGGAGGTGCAGCAGCGACAACAGCGCTGCGGTTCCGCTCGGCGAGTGCGAGAGCGAGCGAGAGAAAGAGAGTGAGGGCAGAGACGCTCGACGACCTCTTTAGTGCTCGCCCGGCCGCTACGTGGCCTAGCCTTGGTGCGTGTATGCCATGCGGTGGCCACGACCTATGGCTGGTCGGCCACGACGCCGCGCTGCCCTGGCCAGTTTCAGGCCTACCACCGACGATTGACACAACAAGTTCATGTACCTGTAACTCCTAATCCATGGTGAATCAGTGAAAATGGTATTAGCAAAAGTAGTAGAGCTATGTGAGATCTGCAACTTTAGTTTAGAAACCATAATCTAATTCTCACTGGTTTACAAACTACATTGCTCCAAAGTGAGTTACTTTGAAACTGAAAATAGTTTCAACATAGAAAGATTTCAAGTTTTGAAAACAACATTTTGTTGATAATTGTGAACTCTATTTGACCAGGTTAGACACTAAATTAGCTCATGACCCTTAAATAAAGTGTGTTACTCATGACAATAACTACAACTTTTATTTAGGTCACATAAGCATGCAAACACTCTAAGCTACTGTTCAACTTTAGTCAAACTAGTATCATGAAAATGGCATTTCAAATGAAACCAACACTTAGAAGCAAAATTGGTCTATGTCATGAATACAAACATTGTTCCATTTACCATCCTAGATGTGTCTAAGGTGTTTTCATGACCTCCCAACTGTCTCATACATTGGTCATACATGATTGCAAGCATAAGCATATATATAAAATCAACATTTCATGTGATAATGTATAAGAATGAGATGAAATTTCATATGCTCATGTTCATGAATGCTTGGATGATGCTTGTGCTCATGAAATGCAAATGCCAAATGCAATGCTTAACACTGGGGTGTTATAGCCCTCGATGCTATGGAGTGGGAAACTGCCACCGCATGGGCGGCGGCGGCCGATGCCCAGGCCAGAATGATAGGTAGGGTTCCCTTTGCCGAGGGGCTCTATCCTTGTGTCCATGACCTTTGTTTCGATAGTGTCTCTATTGTCAAGCTTTGAGGAGTGGGCCGCTCTTTGAGAGGTGGCCCTTGATGTGGTGGAGGGTGTGAACCCCGAGGGTCTTCTGCTTGAGGACCGTCTGCGGGCCATGCCGTCACGCATTAGGTTGGTTGCCACTCAACAGATTCACTAAGGGGTGGGCATCACCCTGGCCGTGGCATAGCTTCACTCCAGCCATGATCTTCATCGCCAAGAGCCTGGCTTCCTGGTCAACACTGACCCAAGGGTGTAGGAGGAGCTGGTCAGCAACTTCAATGCTACCGCAAAGGCTATCGTGGCGGCTACAAGTGTGAAGGACGTTGTCCTATCTGCCTTCCTAGACCCATAGATTGTATGTAGGGTATAAGAATGTTGTTGCATCTAGATCCATCATGTGCATAATAGATCAGATGACACTGGTTTCTGCAGTATGTAATGGTGATCGGTCTAGGTAAACATCTATATCAAACGGTGAACATTTGTGCTATTAGATCAAATGACACTCGTTATTGCAGTGGCAGGTTAGACACATGGCTAGCAAAGGAACATAGAGAAAACTTTGTACATGTGCACAATTATGTGTACACTTATCCGAATCATATGGTGTGCATACAGGCGTCCTTTGATCTGCCAGATATAACACGTTGTTTTCTAGAAAATGAAACTTAAAGTGCCAACCATTGTAGATATAGTCTATTATTAATTCATCTTAAGTTACAGGCACTACAAATAATATTGAAACAAAAGAACAAAGAAGCAAAAGCAACAGAAAATCAAAAGCGAACTACATATAGTTTCTTATTCCCATTTCCCATGCGAACAACTCAAATTCTTGAGAAAGCCTGTAGTCCTCACCGCAAAATACATCCCTTCCTTCCCATCTATCTACACGGCCGTAGACACTGCCTGCGCACGAATGGTCACCGTGCACCTGTGCCAGCAGTGGCAGCAGTATCTTTCCCCATGTTGTTTGGATGATCACATTGGCAGCCACTTGGCGGCACAACACACCCCTTATTGTGTAGCCACCTACTTGTTGGTCCTAGGTGCCGCCCACCACCTGCCACCACCGCCCATGATTCTTCCTCACCCTCAACCTGTCTTATGTACCACCGCACAGTGTCATCATTGGCGGCATCGTCATTGTGCCTATAGAGCAATATGGCGACCAGATAGGCTGCCACTTTGTGCCTGCCATTAGTGGCACGGGAGAGATCATTGAGGCATGGTTAGGGGCTATGCTTATCCGTGAATACCATTGGTATCCCGATGAGGAAGCAAGCCTCCGGGTTGCCAAGTTGGGTGAGGCTAGCAACGAGGGTGTAGTAGTTGTCAAGATTGTTCCATGATGTCGCGCCGCATCTACACTGGTCCATTTGCTATGCGATGACCGATGGTAGGGTCACTGCAGATGCGGTGCATGAATGAGCAGGTCACTCGTAGGCTGTGGAGGTCATCCATGGGCCGCTCTAAGGTTGCAGCGAGGTGGTTGGCGATCTCAATGGCTAGATCAGTAGGGAGTGCTAGCAACAGCGACATGGGGTGCCACCTCATAGCCATGAGGGCTATGGATGGAGCTATGGCATGTGGATAGCAGCGAGCCAGAGGGCTGGAGAGGTGGAGCGGCATGATCAACGTACATTGATTAAGGAGGAGGCGGGGGAGGCGGCCAAGCAGGGGCTACAACATGAGTTCTTGGAATACCCTCTGAGAAGCGTGGGAATTTGCAATGAGCCGAGTGGTGCAGCCAATTTTCTCCATCCAACTTCTAATGCTGTTTCAGGGATAAGAGTGCTCCACTAAGATCGTGGGAGATGTGGCCTCGCCTTAACTCCTGCTCTCGCTCGGTGCAATCGTATGCAAATCCAATGGACGAGGTAGCAAATACGATTCCTTTCTAAACTCATTACACTTTCCATCTAGACACCCCATCTATAAAAAAATTACATGCATTTTGAAACATTTCAGTTTTATAAACAATTATGCATGCAATTAGATCGAATGACACTGGTTTTTGCTATATCTAATAGTGATCGATCTATATCGCCGTATCAAACGGTCTGGGGAAAGCAACACAGAGAAACAAATTAAGGGGTCAGCAAACAAATTCAAACCACTTTATTGTTGAATGTTCATTCCATACTTTCATGACTCATATAAAGTTGGTAATTGTGCCTATTTAATGAAAATGAAAGTCCCATCGAGACTGGCTTTTTATAGATGAGTATGAAATGTGCAAGTGAATGTAAATCGCCTTGTTTTCCATGACCCGTCATCTTCGCCGTGCCGTCGCTCGTGACCCATGTGGGTGATCGCACAAATCACGCATCTTGATGGTTCCTTCCCCGCTCATGTCTTGAGGTGGGGCTATTTAAGCAAAGGTAAGGCGAGCCTTTGAAGCGCACTCCGATCCCAACATTCTTCATCCCTTACTATCAGGCCCCTAATTCTAGGGTCCTCTATGCATCATGTATTAGTCCCTAGATCAGTGGCTGATACGCACAACTCAACAAGATTGATATCAAAAACCATACTTTTATTACTAATGGAGAGAACATGGTACATCGTTCAGGCTACATAGCTTGGGCCACTTGTGGCAAAACCTCTTAAGGAATTGGGCCCACATGCACCTATCGTTGTCTTAACAGACCTTGGATAGCGTACACGAGTTCCCAACAACTCAACAGGTCTGTCGGGTGTCCTCAGGAAACCCGAATCATCCACGATTCTCTTTTCAAACAGGATCCCAATCACAGTCATTGCAGATTACAACAGTTTATTCAAATATATACCAGAGTAAAAGATAGCGGAAGTCTTAAGATAACAAAATTACAAACCAGTTGTTTTCAAACTTACAATACCATAAGTGTCATACAACCATAGTAGCAGGATAATATTACATTAGCTTTATTTATCATACAAACTAGTGCCTTGTCCAGAGGCCATTCATCACTCCTCATCATCATTGACTTTAAACACAGACATGCAGCAGGGACCAAAACAAGCCTGCGCATGTGACTCACCTGCAACAAGGGTTAACAAACCCTGAGTACAACGGTACTCAACAAGACTAACCTGACGTAATGGGGTGTAAGACTTTGGAGATGCAGGGGTTTGGGCAAGGTAAGGATGTAGCAAGATTCAAAAGTTCTTTGCCAAATGCTTACTATTCTTCATTCTATTTTCAAGTTTTACCACTAGTTCTTGTTGTTCATTATCTCAACTAAATATACATTTCCATATTCCATTCTTTTTCTCATATTTTAGTAATTCACCAGTCCTGCATTGCTTCTGTAATGAATCGAGTCTCCATATTCGTGGAGCACCAGCAATTCGAATTGATTCAAGTCCCAGCTGGGGATTCCTTATCACATGACATATGTAGAACTGAATCTTGCATATATCAACCTCGCTACCGGATCCTTCTATACTAAGCCGTCTCCACACCATCCGAGAGCACAGCACACCTCAAATCCGGCCACATTCCAGCCACGAGGGTACACGCTACTCCCACCATCTCTCCACTCCCAGTGCGTGGGCATTCGTCTTAGTATTGGATTAGCCGAAGTAGGCTTACCGGAGTATGTGACCAGTACTACAAAGTGTCTCATTCAGAAGATCCACAATGAGTGGCCTTTAAGCGACATAGTCGGCAACATTACCCAAAATTCAAGATAAGTCACCCGACTAGTCTCTAGTTCATTCAACCTTCTTTCTTTCTTTGGCCAGTATGCCATCTTTGATTGTATCAAAACTTTTATTTTGAAAGCCTACCATAAAGCATACTAAGCAATCTACGCCTTTGTAAATGAAAACATCTTCAAGGATGGTAAACAAGTAACAAGATAGATAATGCATCAAGTAGGTAACATTTGAATTAAACAACTTAATGCAATAAGTAACATAGGTGATAAACTTTTCAAAGTAAACAAGGTAATGGCTTAATGCATAAACTGGGGCTTGCCTTTGTTCATGATCTCAGGTTCCGGATCAGTACCACAATTATCGAATCCCGTGACAACCGGGGATTCTTCCAGAACTTGCTCAACTAGAATCGTTTTGTTCTCGGGTTCTATACGAAATGATAACATATGCTTTAACATGATGATAATGTAAACATGATGCTTTCACGGTACATGAAATGTAAAAACACCCGCAAATGATTTTATTTCACGGTACAGTTGCAAGCCAACAAAACCAACTTGCAATCCTACCATCAAGAACCACACATGTGAATTGACCAAAAGGATCTTGAAACCCTACTAGTCACAAAACATGACCAAAACAAGATCCAACACTATTTAAGCACTTAGGGTTTGCTTTTATTTATTTTTGAATTAATTTGGAAATAAGCCCAAAAATTAACTTGTTCCAAATGACCTCAAAATTTTATATAAGCTTACTCATGACAAATTAGTGTACCAAAACAAATTTCATAATTTTTGGAGTTATACAGTGGCCTACAAAAATCATGGAAATTGCATTTATTAATTAATGGACTAAATATTTGAACATTAAAAATTTATTCAAATTTCAAGTTTCAAATTTTTAAATCATACTAGAACATGTACAGAAGCTACACACAAAATTTCAGAATTTTTGGAGCTATCATGAATTTCCTACAAATTCCCAAAGTTTTAGCACTATTCACAAATTCAGAAAATAAAAATCATCACTGTTCTTCTTCCTCACTCGCACTGACAGACTGACCCCACTGTCAGTGACTCAAAGCAATCACGGCGGTGCTACCCTCACTGACCGGCCGCAAAATGCGCCGACGGTGACGCTCCAGCGAAGCCGACCTCACCAAAATGATCTACACCTTACTACGAACCCATTCCCGTCCTTGGAACGGCAGAAGGTACACCGGAGAAGACCCCACGCTGGCCATGGCGGCTCGAGCACGCTGGCTCACGGCGTAACCTCGGCAAAACTGCGGTAGTGTCAAAAGCGAAGTGAACTTCACGTTTAGTGGCTCACCACGGTCACGTAGGTGGGCTTGGTGAAGGCGGAGATGGTCTGGAACGGCCTAGCCACGTCGAGGCGATGGTGGCGGAGCTCCGGCCGGGCTCGGGGAAGAAGCAGTTGCGCCGGGCGACTCCGGCCAACCCAAGCGGCATAGGCAAGACGCCGAGAAGCGCAGGACCGAGATGATCACGTAGGCGTAACTAGGCACGGCGGAAGCTGCTCGACCGAGGCTACGGCGAGCGGCGGAGCAAGCTGGCGGCGGAGCAGAGTAGAAGGTGAAAAACAGAAATGACGACGGCGTGCTCCTATTTATAGCAAGAAGGATGGCGTGCGATGTTGACAGCACACGGGCGAACTCGCCATGGAGGTTTGGGCGTGTCACTGCGCGTGAAAGCGGCGAAATCCGATCGGCGGTGACCTCCGCGTGGCGCCGGCGGCAAGCAGAGAGGTGGAGGTGATTTTTGAAATAATTACAGAACTGCCACTGCGTCCATTTTTCAAATTACTCAAAAATTTTCTAAAGAAGTTGAAAATCTCCAAAAATGAAAGTTGTTCAATTTTTCAAACTCTACAACTTTGCTTCTAGAAATATTTTCAAATTCTGCCTCCATTTTGAAATTTGAATTTGGGGTGCATTTGAGCATTTGAATCATTTCAAAATTACTCTAAATTTTATATATAAACTTGAAAAACTTTGAATACCAAAGTTGATCTACATAAAATAATCTCCAACTTTGCTTTTTGCCTCAACCCCAAAATCCACATGGATTTTGAATTAGTTAAAAGGGGCAAAAAGGACTTTTATAAGTTGAATATGAATTCAAATTTGATTTGTCTTTCTTTTACTTAAATTTTGATTTTTGACCAGTAACATGGCCCATTAGGGTTACTTGAGTCAAATGACACATGACCTCACATGATCACATGAAATTTGACCCTTGTGGTCATGATCTATATTTAGGGTTTTTGAAACACATTACATGAAATAACAACATTATGAAATAAACCTTATTTAGTGAATGCATTCAAAACTTTATACTATATGAATGCTTTGCAATGCACATGATGACATGTCAAATTTTAGTGCAAGGTCAAAACACCAGAGGTGTTACACCACTAGCCTTATATCATATATCAGAGTTCTAAGATAGTGGTCCTATATCTTCATGGCTCCATTCCTACAAGCAATTTGGAGTGCGGACTTAACCGTAGCCTTGTTCCTACAGCATACTCCTATAGTCCAAACGTTGTGGTCCTAGTGTGGCTCTCTCATACGGCTCCATCTTCGGGTATACTCCTAGTATTCAGTCCTTGTGTAGCTCCAAAAGTTTCATCCAGGTATATCCTCTTGTAGCTTAACTCCTAAAAACATAGAGTGGAGGGGGGGTTGAGTACATAAAGTACTCAGCAAGCCCTAAACTTTGGGTGGAGGAGGGTGGAAGAGGAAGGCTACATGGTGGAGGTGGGTTATGGTGGTGGAGGTGGTTGAGGTAAAAGTTGTAGGGTGAAGTAATTAGAATTATAGGTTGGACCCTAGCAGAGTATTATCATTCTTATCAGTTTCTAGGGTTCATTATAATTCACCAAATTAGTAAAGTGCGTCTTACTAGATTATCACAGTTCTAGAAGTATAATCATAGTATCCCGTCCTAGCATCTGCCCATTCCAAGGACGTGGCTATTCAAATAGATTTAGTTAACTCTATAGAGGTGTACAAATTTCCCCACACAATAGACACACCTCCAAGCCATGCGCAGTGGCAGGAATAGGCCTAACGAGATTTCATACCCGAAGGGACGCATCCTCATATATCCATATAACTCTACCGTGGATTCTTAGGGGTTGGAAAACACACTAACTCTCGGGAGGATACCAAACCATTCCATCTCATAATCCTGGATCACACCACGTCATCCCATCATATAATCTCAGACGATACAACATCATCCCAACCTAATTGTGCCGATGATACCAAATCACCAAAATAAACAATAATAGTCAGGGGCTCGAATGCAGCCAAGTCAAGGGGCTTAACATGGAAGACCACATAGCAACCACGCCAACTGGACCATGGTAGATCACATAGCATCCATGTCTGTTCCTAATATTCCATTGCCAACATCGGCCTCCTTGTAGAAATCATACTTCCATCTAATGGGGTGTGAGATCAAGTCTACCCATATAGACATGTGGTTGTATGTAACATCGCACTAGGCGAGAGGGACTATGAACCGGTCCTTATGTGACCGAGGCGAGTATCTCCCAACGGGAACCCTCACTAGGCGAATCTGCCAAGGTAACTTGTACCACACAAATTACTCTTCACCCACCCCCTATCAGGGTTTAGTCAAGTTTTACCAGTTTTAAGTTCCATAGTTATTATCCTCAAGTTCATTAATCACATATCATATCAATGTAACCACTACCTTATCATCATTTATCACATTATTCTAATCAAGCTCATAATTCATTATAATTCCATTAACTCACAATGAGGATTTTAGTATTATTAGTTGAGGTTATTATTTGGTCGAGATAGAGTGTGGAGGGTTTATGGTGGAGGATAGCAAAATGTGGTGGTGGTGGAAGGGGGTGGTTATGGGATGGTGGTTAAGGTAGAGGGATAGGGTGGGTGTTAGGACTTGCCTCCATTCGCTGACGATTACACCCTTGTCTGATTCTTATACCTCTTCCTCCTACCTTCCGAGCTTCATCGGGTTCTCTCACATCTTCTATCCTATGTGGTCTAGCATCGACAAGCAGGGAAACACAAACATGGAAAATAACAAGCAAGGTATGTAAAACAAGCATAAGCAATCAACGATCCTAGATGGGTTGGTCCTATTGGGTTGGTCCAATTGGGCAATGGGTTGCTAACTAGGTTATCACTATTACGTCAATCTAAAGTAAGGTTTGGATAGAGGTGTTCCATCCAAAGGGTAGGGCTCTATGGGTTAGGTTAAGGTGGGTGGTAGGTCTGATGGAAAACTAGACCACATTATTAGGGGTTCACTATTATGTGAACCTAAAAAGAGAAAACATGACCAAGTCATCATAGATGACCTGGCTGGTCTCTACAGGTCCACGTGGTCAGTGGCACATACTCACATGAATGTGTATGTGCCTAGGGTTAGGGGAAGAGCAGAAAGTAAGGTTAGCCATACATAGGCGTATACCCGGGTATCAGGCATATCTATATATGTGTATATGCATAGATGGTTACTATTTTAGGTGATTGGGTTCAGACTCCTATATATTCGTGTATGTGTCATGGAACGAGCATATACACGAATATACAGGCATCACTACTACTACTGCGATGGCTACTACTATGGTTAGCACTTAATTTAAATATAGGAAAGAAAAGCAAACAAACTAGAATTTAAATGGGCACCAAATAATAGAGTAAGTGGTAGGAATAGGTAGAGCTAGATTTTAGAAGAATTTTGGTGGTGCAAGCAAGTGATTTGGAGTTGGGATGGAGGAGATATGAATTTCCAAAGATTAAATGGGAATAATATATGTGGAATATAGGCTTGGGAATTATTTCTGTAAATTAGAATAGTGGAAATTAGGTGAGAATATTTGGGTAGGGTCTAGGATGTACCTAGTTTATTTAGAAATTTTCTAGGAATTTTTATATGCTGGGAAAATAGATTTCTAACTCTATGTGTACACTGCCCGAGTGTACCTAGCATTATCCGCCTGCTGTACACGGTGGTGTGGGGCGTGTGTATGGCAAGTGGGGTCCATGTGTTGGCATAAGGGGGGTGCTGACATGTGGGTTGTCCCTACCCTTCTCACTTAACCAGCGCGGACGCTGTCTGTGACCGAGCCCGCATGACAGAGGTAGAGAGGGGGGCGGAGGGGAACGGCGATGGGGCGGCAGAGATGACATGGTGGTGAAGCAGGGGAGGGGTATCGAGGCTCGCTGGGGGTGGTTACGCCAGTAGTGGCGTTGGCCGGAGTCTGACGTGAAGGAGTGGCCGGTGCTCTTGAGACTCTGGTGTAGCTCCTAGGGCAGTTGATGGTGGCAATGGGTGCGTGGGGCGGTGGCGGTGGCTTGCTAGGGCTGGTGCAACAACGCGGTGGTGGGTTGAAGCTGGTGTGAAACATTTTGGGCATGCAAGGTGAGTGCGGCGGTGGTGGGTTGAAGTTGGTGCGACAACGCGGTGGTGGGTTGATGGTGGCAATGGGTGCGTAGCGGGTGTTGTGGTTGTGGCTAAGCTCTAATGTGCTTCACTAGCGACGGTAGCAGCAAGGCAGCATGACGGTGGGTGCTTCATGTGGCCAGGGTGACACAAAGGGAGAGAAGAGCTAAGGACTACAAAATTGATGGAAAAGGAGCTCAAGGTGCTCACCTACTTCTCCAATTGGCCTAAAACGCATTGGAGAGGAGGGATTGGAGTTTTGCTCCAATGGTGAGGGCGACACACCCAGTTGGGGGAAAATGAATAGGGCTTGGAGGGGAGAGGGAAGAGGGGAGGTGAGGGGGAGATGGCATGTTCTAGGTCTAAGTGGAGCTAGTGGGGGTGGGGGTTGAAGAGGAGGGGCTCGGAGGGTGTCTATTTATAGGCGGTGGAGGTCAGTTCATGGCGATGAGGTGGAGATGAGATATTTCTTCGATGGCTTCAGTTACGTAGGAGCCAAGCTTCCTCTGCGCTGATGTCCAAGCTATAGAGGTGGTGCGCATAGTGCGCGCTTAGCTATCCCCTGGCTGGCAGCAAGCTAGAGTGGGGCGGCCATGGCGGTGCACATGCTTGTCGATGGGTTTTGTTAAGAGGATAAGGAGGGCATGGATGGAGACAATGGAGAGAGGCAGTTCGTAGGTGGGGCAGATCCTAGCCTATGCAGGTGCGGGCGAGGCAGTGGTGAGGCTGCGGGATTGGGCGACAGAGGTAGACGATGGGGCGATGCGTTATTCGCGTCATGGTCATGGGGTAGAAGACAGAGGTGATAGGTGGGGCCATGGCATTAGTGGAAGAGGAGAGGGGAGGGGAAGTGCGCTACGGTTGGGCAAAGGAAGCGGGCTGTGGGGGAAGGGAAGAAGGGATGGGCTGCGCTGGCCTAATCGGATAGAGAGAGGCGAAGATGGGGCATGTGTGCGGGCTAGGCTGGTGGTGGCCCACTGCAAAAATGGGAGGAGGGGAGGCAAGTGGGCTAGAAGGGGAGAGGAGGGAAGAATGAGACCAAGGAGATTTTCCATTGATGCTTTTCCCTTTTCTTTTTCCTAGAAATTAAACTAAGCACATTTGAATGAATTTCACATGGATTCAAGGGGGATTTGGATTGTGGGTGGTTAGGGTAAATTAAGGGAGGTCAAGGAGAAGCATTGGGGTGGATAATGTCAAGGGTAAAATACCAAGGAGGATTATTTGATGCCAAAAATAAATTCTTGTGCACACACATGAAATCACACATGCAATCAATCAAACGATTCAAGCAATCAATCAATCAAGCAATTAAGCAAGCAAGCACTTCATCACTCGAGCATTCTAACTTAATGCATATGGTGAATTTTGATGCATGGGTTTTGGAAAGCATTTTATTAAATAAAGGTTTTTTCCTAATTATACTAATCAAGTTTTAATTTGTTGTAAAGTTTTAAAAAGTTCAAATTTTTAGTGGTTTTTAACATGATGCAAAAACATGGGTGTTACACTTACCATCAGAGAAACTAGAGAAACCCTTCAGTTGCTCCTAGTCTCCCGTTGCCATGGCTACCCTGGTCCTCCATTGACTCCAGTGCCGCTGGGAGAAGGCCTTCAAGATCAGCTTCTGCTATCACTAGGGCGTGGCTATGTCTGCTCGTCCTAAGTGTTATAGAGTGCTTCGCGAAGATAGGGAGGAATGCCTCCATGGTATGGTCCCGCTACTGATTGCAGTCTATGGTTAGAGCATGTGAAATCAATACCATGGAGGGCCTAGCTAGAGCCACCGAAGACCTTGTTGGTCTTTGTCGGTGAGTTGGGCAGTCGAAGGCTTTAGTGCAAAATATTGCCATTGACTCTGGACCTCGTGTAACGATTCGGCAGCTTGGTCATCCGTAAGCATGGTGTTCCTCTCTCCTATGGTCTGTGGAGTAATCAGTTGAGGGAATAGACGGCCTCGTAGTTCTGCTTCTCCTTATCCTCCGACTGCTCCCAGGGGGTTGCTAGAGGAAGTTTCATGAGGTTGTTCCCCATCTCAATTCTCCTATGTCATCGGGTATGGGTTACCCCCATACATGTAAGGTCTTTGTAATTATACATCTAGTAGTATTGTTGAATTTATCAATAATGAGTTCCTTTAACGACTTTATTATTGAATGTTTGACTCGGTTCTAGTTTATTTCGTACTTAATCTAACATTTTTTAGTTACAATCGGGTAGAACGAGTGACGGTTTACTTATGCGCAATTAGATCAGATCACACTAGTTTTAGTAGTATCGAACGGTGATCAGTCTAGGTAAACAGACATATCAAACAGTGAACATATGTGCAATTAGATCAAAATTAAAATGGCACTAGTTATCACAGTAAAATGGTGACTTGTTTTGAACCAGCGACGCAGCTAACGTGGTACATGTGTGAGGGTCTTCAGATAACGTTCACCAACCAATCTGACTGCCCATGTATTCATGCGTGCCTGCTTTGGTCCACCAGATATTGCACATCCTGCTATACCTGACGAACAATTGTGCCAGGGAATCGAATTTGCTAGGGAATCAAATGTTCTAGGGAATAAACAAGTGTGGTAGGGAATGAACAAGAGAGGTAGACATAGGTCTTATGGGTAGCTATGCGAGCCTAGCGCTAGCGAGTTTGTTTCATACAATCTCTCTCCTATAAATAATATAAACAATCCTTCTCGCTAGCTATTTAAAACCCTGTTTGGGACTCCCTAACTAACGATGACTTGTTTCAAACATTGGGTGTATGATATGTTTACCTATGCGAGGGTATTCGAGTAACAGAATCTTCACTAAGTACTCTGACTTCCCATGTACTCGTGTGCGCCTCCTTTGGTCTACCACATATTGCGTGTCCCACTATAGATGAGGATGAAATGTGCCAGGGAATCAAATGGATGCCTTGCCTCGTCTTCCCTGCTGCGTCGCCCTGACCTGTGTAGGTGATGATTGCTCAAGTCATGGAGTTCACTATTTCCTTCCCCGCTCGCGAGACGTGGGCCTTTTGAAGGCAAGTTAAGGGCAGCCTCTCAAGATCACTCCAAACCTTCATCCTCCCTTAGCATCAGACAAACCAGAGAAAACCTTGAGTTGCAAGTATAGTATCGTGTCTCCATGGCTTTGCTCATCCTCCTTTGACTCCGACACCGCTAGGAGAAGGCCTTCAAGATCAGCTTGTGCCAACACCTAGGCATGGCTATGTCCACTCATCCTCGGTGTTAGTGGAAGTTTCATGAAGATAGGGAGGAATGGTTCCATGGTTTGTCACCGCTGCTGACCGCAGTCTGTGGTCAAAGCTTGCGGGATCAAAACCATGGAGTGCATTGGCATTGGACCTCAGCAAGTGGGGTATTCTGCAATGGTGTTCGTATGACAAGTGGTTGTCACTGAACCAATATGTGCCCTGCTCAGTCTAGCGTATCAATTCAGAGGCTTGGACGTCATTTTGAGTTAGTTGTTCCTCTCTTCTACTTGGTTTCCAGTGCTGGTTGGTCTCCTCGTGGCCCCTTCTACTCCTAGTGGGATGTTAGTGGAAGCTTTGCGAGGATGCTCCCCACCATAGGGTTGAGTTGCAGTCGGGTATGGGGAAATCCCTAACTCGATAGGTATTTGTTATTGTACATCTTGTGATCTTTGAATGTAATGCAATTTCTCGATATTATTGTGTGATGTTCAACTCAGTTCGAGCGTATTTCATACTTAATTTGCTGATGGATTTGGACTTAGTAATGCACTAAATTGGCTGACTCAAGTTGAGGAATAGCCAAGGTGAATGACGAACACATGTAACACCTCGGGTGTTTAAATGTTAAAATCTGACATGTCATCATATGCATTGCAAAGCATTTGGCATTTGGTGAAAATTTTGATGTGCATTTACTAAAACAAGTTTACATTTGTGTAATGAGTGTTGAATTGTATTGTTTGACTCAAGTTCAAAGTTTGACTGGGTTTTGAATTTTTCGAGAAAACCCCGCGTTTCAACATGTAAACCCTACCCTGAAAATCCATTTCAAAATCTAAGCATATTTTGGGGTTGGGCCCAAAAGCAAAAGTGTAGAGCTTGGCAAGTTATACAAAGTTTGTTTTTGGAGTTTTTCAAGTTATTTAGAAAATTTTTGAGTAAATCAAAAAGGCGTAATTCGGTAAATTTCCCTATTCAAATTCAAAAGTTCATTTCAAAATCTAGACCGAATTAGGAGATGGTTATAAAAGCAAAGTTGTAGAACTTTTGATTTTGAACAACTTTTGTTTTTGGAGATTTTTGAGTTGTTTAGAAAATTTGAGAGTAATTTATGAAATTTGGCGAATGGCAAACTTGTAATTTCTGTGAACAGTACTCACCGCTCAGGCTACACCGGCGGCGATCTTCGGCTTGCTTCCAGTCGCGCGCGTGGCCGTCTGGGCGTCGCATTGGCGCACTGAAGGCTGCGTCGTGGCTTCCTTGCGCTTCCTTGGCTGCCCTATAAAGCTCTGGAGCCGTCGTCGTTCTTCTTTCTTCGCTCTCTGTTTTTTCCGTCGCCGCTGCTCCATCTCCGGCGAGCCCGTGCCGTCGTTGTCGTGCTCCACCGTCGCTGTTAAGCTAGTCCCAGCTCCGCCTAAACCTTGCGCGTCCATCTGACCCACCAATTTGGCTTGTCTTCACCGGGAACTCGAGTTTCATCGTCTTCTTCCTCGCGGCCGGTAACCTCACCGTCGCATGCGCATCTTCGTGGCCAGAGTCCGTCGGTGAGCCATTGCCCTTGATTGGTGTCCCTTTAGCTTCGTCTCGATGCTGTAGTGCTCATTTCACTATTGATTGGCCGTTTTATCCACTGCAGTCGCCGGCACACCGTCACCGACGATCCTTGCTCCGCCGCCATTGCTGTTCACGTCGACCCGTGTCTATGTTGCTTCTCCGGCCTTAATTCTTGCTTGAACGTGTTCGTGGTGAGCTACTGGACCTTCCCATGCCCTTTGTTTCCCCGTTTTCGGCTTCGTTTCACAGGCGTAACGTCGCCGAGCCACCGCATCCGCCATGGCCGACGCCAAGCTCATAACTCATAGTAATTCGTCTAGCTAGTGCCTTCAGTCGATGCGCCGTGATGATGTGGTCATTTTGGTACCTTGACCGTCGCCTTTGGACTCACCGTCGGTGAGTTTGCGCCGGTCAGCGCCGTCGTCGTCGTAGTCAACACGCGGGAGGTAGAAGATGACAGGTGGGGTCCAATGTCAGTGACTCAGCGTTCAAATGGATTTTTCTATTTTCAGATTTGAATGAATAGTGTCTGTTTTTGTTATTTTTGTGTAGATTTATTTAGAGCTCCAAAAATTATGAAAAATTTTGTGTGACTTCTCTGAGATGTATAGTATTTAAGAAAAATATGAAATAGTGTTTTTCAGTAAGTTTTAAATGTGATAAAAATTGCTCAATTTATTCATAAATGGATTTCTAGGATTTTTCTAGGCTTATTTATTTATCCAAAAATTATGAAATTTGTTTTGCCACTTAGTTAACATGTAATGAACATGTACTAAAATTTTGGGCTCAATTAGAATAAGTTGATTTATTTCATAATTTTGAATTAAATAATTAATTCATAAAAGCAAATAGTAACCTTTAGTGATTTAGGTTTTGTTTGGAATTTTGGATTGAGTGATGACCTTGGGTCATTTGTTGTTAATGATCCTTAGCAGTTGATGTATGTGTTTACGAAAAAGAATTAGTTTGTTTGACTTGCAACTGTACCGCGAAGGAAAGTTGTATTCAAATTATTAATTTTTCATCCCTCATCGAGCATCATGTTTTGAATTCCGCATCACGTTAAACATGGCATTGTTATTACGTGTAGTGAACGAAGGTGAAAACGTGGTAGTTAATCAAGCTGTTGAAGAGGTTAATCCGTCTGTTGAGGTCGGGTCGAATACTTGTGTAACGTCGTAGGAACCGGACTTTTCCGTCAACGAAGGCAAGCCCCGGATGCATACAACCCTACCTTAGGTTTTATAAATTAATTTCGCTTTTGCTTTCTGTTACTGCATTAAGTGATTAGGAGTTAAGTAAAAGCCTAATTGTTGCATTACCACCCTTGTTATTCCATATTTACCATATTACCAATCTTAAACTCGTATATGTTTAGTTTTGCTTAGCCATGCGTAGAACGATGAAAGTCGGGTGACTACCTGCCACCTGCAAGTTTTAAATGGAACATTGATTAATTATGTTAGCATGTGATATGGGAATGTGGAGTAATAAATCTAGACCGGGCGGACTCGGTGTGTGTGAGCCATAAGACATGGAGGTCTTGTGAGCGGGTTCTTTCCGCCTGTGTCGATTAAGGCACGTCCGTTGTTGAATTGTATGAGGTGAGAATTTGTAGTACTAACCACATACTCCGGTAAGCCTGAACTTGGCAATTCTATTACGAGAATGGCTACTCGCGCACTGGGAGTGGAGAGATGGCGGGAATAGCGTGTACCCACGTGGCCATGGGCTGGAATGGTGGAGTACTGTATTCTCGAGTGGCGCGGACCCGTTCTTGTTTTAGAGGATCCGAGGGTAGGTTGATATATGTGAGTCGGGGACCTGCATATGTCGTGTGGTCTGGAATTCCCAGCTGGGTTTATAATCGGTTCGAATCGTCGTTGCTCCTCGGTTATGGAGACTCAACTCACTGTTCATCATCGTAGAATTAATAACCAGAACTTGACTAAGGCTTGTGAAGAAGTTGGATATGAAGTTTCATGATCTCAGTGCGGATCGTGTCAGCTTTGTATATAATTCTCAAGAAGTTTTCTATATAAAGAATGTTGTTAAAAGAGCTTCTACACAAAAGAACTTTGATCATTGTTAAAGCTATACCTTGAATCCCTGAGCCTGCATTACTGAGTTTATCAGTTAAGATTTCGGATAAGTCTTGTTGAGTACCTTTATACTCAGGGTTCGTTGACCCCTTGTTGCAGGTGAGCCTCTTGAGCAGATCTGTTTTGGATCGTGCTGCATGACTATCGTTCGTTCTGACGATGAGAATTAAATGTGTGATCCTTGGGCAGGATGTTTATTTTGTGTGTTAAGTATATGTTAATTATGCCACTCCACTACTACTATGGTTTGTAATAATTATGGAACTTAGTTTGTAAGGTTTGAAACAACTGGTTTGTAAACTATGTTATTGTAAGACTTCCGCTGTTTTTACTCTGGTTTTGATATTTGAATAAATGTTGTAATACTGGAATGACTCTGTAACGTGATCCTGCTCGGAAATCGTGGATGATTCGGGGTCACCCGAGGACACCCGACAGTCTTTTTAAGTTAATGGAAACATATGCATGAATGTCAATGGTCGTCGGACAATGACAGGTGCATGTGGGCCCAATAACTTAGGAGGTTCTGCCACAGAATGGTATCAGAGCGATTGTTACAAGGTTTTTGTTGTATTGTTTTACGAAAACTTCAAAATGATTTGGGATGACTAAATTTAACTTGATAATTTGGTCCAAATTGCTTCTGACTTATCTTAATTCTTTCTCACCATTCCCTATTTGATTAAAATGTTTTGTGTGGTGGAGTAGTAATTATACTATGCCCTATATAAAAATAAATGTTGTTTATATGCATTATAAACTTTGATGTTTTTGTTCGTAAGAACGATTCATGCATCATGAATAATTCACTCGTTACTTCCTTCACCTCTTAGTCTGGAGTTAAGTAGTGAGTCTGGTTTGAGGAATGTAATCCATCTTAGCTACTCTTTGGATTTTGATCAAATGGTCTTACTTGGATTAAATTGGTTTCCTACAGTATGGCTCGTGCCAAGATGACGCCCCGTAAGTCCACCGGACCCAAAGGAGTTCCTCGTCACCAACTTGCCCCTAGAAATGATGGTGCTAGCAGTAGCAGTACTAGGCCTGATCCCCAGGCAGAGGTACAGAGGATTTCCGCAGAGTTAGCACAATCTACTAGAGATAGGGCTTTGGATGTTATACAAATAGGTGAATTACAGGGTCAATTGAGGCAGCTCACCACCGCGCATAGGAACTACGAAAGTATGTTAGTTCGTACGGTGGAAGGAAGAAATGAAGCTTGGCATAGGGAAGATGTAGCTAGAGCTAGAACTCATGAGCTAGAATTCTATGTAGAAGATTTAGAAGAACATAATACATATCTACATGAGGAAGTTCATAGGCTTAGCAATCTACCGAATCCAAATCATGAGCCTCAAGCTGATGCGATGGACCCCGGTGTCATCCTTGCCGATGATGATGAATCGGGAGAGGAAGAAGAAGAAGAAGATCCTGAAGAATTAGTAATGATCGATGAAAGTGATGATGAAGGCGGTAATAATTCTGGAATGGATACCGAGCCTGAAGTTTGAAGAAATTGAGGAAAGGAGGAGAGTTGTATAATAGTAGCTCTAGTTAAGTTATGTAGTTCCGTTTTCGTACCCGTAGGTTTGTTTGTACATTAGTAAGCTCCATGTAATGTGTCTAGAGTAAGCTTTGGTACAATTCAATAAAGACATGTGAATAAAGTTTGGTTTGTTATGAGCAGATGCGTCGTACACGGGGTTCGTTTATTCCAGGAACTTCACAAGATGAGGATGGTATTCCTGATCCGCCACCAATTCCAACCAATTTAGCTGATGCTATAACTGCACTTGTCAATGTGACGGCTGAAAATTCTCGTTTGCTTCATGAGATGGCTCAAAGTAATCAGAATCAGATGTACGGAAACCGTGGACGCCACCATAACCGACAGGAGGCTACATATGTTGATTTCACAGACACAAGACCCCCTGTGTTTACCAAGGCAGATGAACCATTGGAGGCTGATGACTGGCTTCGAACCATGGAGCAGAAATTTGACCTTATCCCATGCACAGAGTATCAGAAACCTACGTTTGCCGCCCAACAACTTAGAGGAGCAGCAAGTGCTTGGTGGGCAAACTTAGTGGCTATGCAACCAGCTGGCATTCCAATAACTTGGGCTGAGTTCCGTACGGCCTTCAGAGCCCATTATATCCCTGAAGGAGTAATGGCTATGAAGCTAGATGAATTCCTTGCTTTGAAATAAGGAGATCAAAGCGTGATGCAGTATGTGGGAAGATTTAATCATCTGTCCCAATATGCATCCGAACATGTCAATACCGATGTCAAGAAGAAGAGGTGGTTTATGAGAGGCCTAAATACCAAGTTGCAGACTATGATGACCACTTGCACCAATGTCACTTATCATGAGGCAGTAAATATTGCAATTGCTTCAGAATCAAAGTATCGGCAGCACAAGGAGCTCAAAAAGAAAAAGAGTGTGCCGTCTGGATCTTTTGGGGGAAATCCGAAGAGGCAAAGGGTGATTTATCATCCAGTACATCATAATCGTCCTCCTTATCATCCGCCGCAGTTCCAAGTCGGGCAACAGTCAAATGTCCGTCCTGCTATAACCTATTTGAGTTCACAGTCAACCAATGCTCCTGGTGGCAATGCTCCAACATCCTAGGGTCACAACTATCCGTGCTATAATTGTGGAAGGACTGGTCATTTCTCTAGGGAATGTCCATATCCTAGGCAGGCTAATCAAAATTATCAGAAGGCTCCTGCCAATCAACAACAGGGTCAGGCACCAAACAAGAACCCTAATCAGAATGCTCAGAAGGGCAAAGATGAGAGGAAGACAGGACGGGTGTTCTATATTCAAGCTGGAGAAATTCCGGAAGGGGAGCCAGTGATGATGGGTATGTTTCCTATTGCCAATCACCCTGCAGTTATACTTTTTGATTCTGGCGCATCGCATTCATTCATCAATAGAACATTTGTCGTGAAGCATGAAATTTTGATTGGGGCAACAAAGGAAAGTTTCTTTATACAGTCGCCCGGGGGACGTCTGTGTACTAAGGAGATGGTATACCAGGTACCCGTAAACCTGGGTGGGCATATTTTTCCCACTACCATGATTATCCTTAAGGATCAGGATATAGATGTAATCTTGGGAATGAATTGGATGTATCAGCATAAGGCTGTTATAGATGCTTTGAATAGGACCTTAAGAGTGAGTTTGCCTGATAGTAATTCTAAACTTCTTATCCAACTTCCAACCCTAAGAAGATCAGTGAGTAAGATTTGTGCAACTGTTGTCAAAGAGATTAGAGATATTCTGGTAGTGTGTGGATTTCCGGATGTGTTTCCTGAAGATTTACCCGGTCTACCACCTGATAGGGATGTACAGTTCAATATAGAGTTACAACCTGGAACAGCTCCGATTTCTCGGAGAGCTTATAGGATGCCACCTAAGGAATTGGCCGAGTTGAAAACTCAATTACAAGAATTGATTGAGAAAGGGTTTATCCAACCTAGTTCTTCACCTTGGGGATGTCCGGCAATTTTTGTGAAAAAGAAAGATGAGACCCTGAGGTTATGTGTTGACTATCGTCCATTGAATGAGGTGACCATCAAGAATAAGTATCCATTACCTCGGATAGATCTGCTTTTTGATCAACTAGCCGGAGCCAAAGTTTTCTCCAAGATAGATTTGAGATCAGGATATCACCAAATCAAGATAAAGCCTGAGGATATTCCCAAAATGGCATTTACCACAAGATATGGGTTATATGAATACTTGGCAATGTCTTTTGGTTTGACAAATGCTCCAGCTCATTTCATGTATCTTATGAACTCAGTATTCATGCCGGAGCTAGACAAGTTTGTAGTGGTGTTTATTGATGACATTTTAGTATATTCCAAGAATAAGAAAGAACATGCAGAACATCTCAGAATTGTTCTGACCCGCTTGAGAGAACATCAACTATATGCCAAGTTCAGCAAGTGTGATTTTTGGCTTAAGGAAGTGCAATTTCTTGGACATGTCTTGTCAGCCAAAGGAGTTGCAGTTGATCCAAGCAAAGTGAAGGATGTGCTTGATTGGAAACCGCCAACCACAGTTCATCAAGTTCGGAGTTTTCTGGGTTTGGCGGGATATTACCGTCGGTTTATTCTAGATTTCTCAAAGATATCAAAGTCCATAACTGAATTGTTGAAGAACCAAGTTAAGTTTGTCTGGTCATCAGATTGTGAAGAGGCTTTCCAGACTTTGAAGAGACTGTTGACTACTGCGCCAGTGTTAGCCCAACCTGACATCGAGAAGCCGTTTGATGTTTATTGTGATGCTTCAGGTATTGGTATTGGATGTGTGTTGATGCAAGAAGGCCGAGTCATTGCCTATGCATCCAGGCAACTTAAGCAACATGAAGAACATTATCCGACTCATGACTTGGAGTTAGCGGCTGTGGTTCATGCTCTAAAGATTTGGTGGCATTACCTGCTTGGTAATACGTGTCATATGTATATAGACCACAAAAGCTTAAAGTATATCTTTACTCAGTCAAAGTTGAACATGCGACAAAGAAGATGGTTAGAACTGATTAAGGATTATGATTTGGAAGTACATTATCACCCTGGTAAAGCAAATGTGGTTGCAGATGCTCTCAGTCGCAAAAGTTATTGCAATTGTTTGACAGTGAGAACAATGGGTTTGAATTTATGTCAAGAAATGGAAAAGTTGAATGTAGAAGTAATTCAACAAGGAAGTTTGACCAACATAATTGTTGAAGTCACTATTCGAGATCAAGTTATTGTTGCTCAGAAGGAAAACAAGGGTATAGCCCATATCAAGGAAAGAGTCAAGAAGGGAAAAGCGGAATGCTTTAGTATTGACAATGAAGATGTGTTGTGGTTCAAGGATCGCCTGGTGGTACCAAAAGTTCCTGAGTTGCGGCAGTCAATTCTAGATGAAGCACATGCTACTAGGTTATCCATTCATCCGGGAAGTAACAAGATGTACCAGGACTTGAAGCAAAGATTCTGGTGGACTAAAATGAAAATAGAGATTGCTAGATACATAGCAAAGTGTGATACTTGTCAAAAGGTGAAAGCTATACATTTGAGGTCTGCTGGTGAATTACAACCATTACCTATTCCATCTTGGAAGTGGGAGGACATAAGCATGGACTTTATTGTTGGTCTACCCAAGACATCAAAGGGATTTGACTCAGTATGGGTTATTGTAGATCGACTCACTAAGTCAGCGCATTTTCTTCCAGTCAAGACAATATATCCTACGATCCAATATGCCAAAATGTACTTAGCAAGAATCATGAGTCTCCATGGCATACCCAAGACTATTGTGTCAGATAGGGGTACACAGTTTGTTTCCAACTTTTGGAAACAATTGCATTCTTCGTTGGGTACCAAACTTCTGTACAGTACAGCTTATCATCCGCAGACTAATGGACAGACTAAAAGAGTTAATCAAGTGCTTGAAGATATGTTAAGGTGTTGTGTCCTTAACTATTCCAATAAGTGGGATGAATGCTTACCTTTGGCCGAGTTCTCATACAACAATAGTTATCAAGAAAGCATTAGAATGGCTCCATTTGAAGCACTCTATGGTCGTAGATGCAGAACATCATTGAGTTGGTCTGAGCCTGGAGAAAGAAGATTCTTTGGAGTTGATCTTGTGAAAGA
Source organism: Miscanthus floridulus (assembly GCF_019320115.1). NCBI lineage: Eukaryota > Viridiplantae > Streptophyta > Magnoliopsida > Poales > Poaceae > Miscanthus > Miscanthus floridulus. The sequence continues at coordinate 73,551,412 of NC_089585.1, forward strand.
AACAGAAGACAAGGTTAGGCAAATACAGAGTAATTTGAAGATAGCTTAGTCCCGCCAAAAGAGTTATGCGGACAGACGACGGAGACCATTGGTATTTAACAAAGGAGATTTTGTATATCTGAAAGTATCACCAATGAAGGGAGTTAACCGTTTTGGTGTTAAAGGAAAGTTGGCACCCCTGATACATTGGACCCTATCAAATTTTGGAAAGGTATGGAAAAGTGGCATATCGCTTACAATTACCTGAACATCTTGTAGCTGTGCATGATGTGTTCCATGTTTCCCAATTGAAGAAGTGTCTCCGAGTGCCTGAACAGAATATTGAAGTTGAAGGAGTGGAACTAGAACCGGATTTAACTTATTCCGAATATCCTATCCGAGTGTTAGATCAGAAAGATCGTGTTACTCGAAGACGGACAATCAAGTTCTATAAAATACAATGGAATCAACATTCAGAAGAGGAAGCTACATGGGAATCAGAAGATTACTTGTTAGAAAAGTTTCCCGAATTTTTAGCATCAATTTAGAATAGAATAATGTTAGTTGAGCTCGGTTGCTACAAGTTGTGTTTTGTAGAGTAACCTTAGCTATTTTATGGACAGAGTTTGTATGTGTTCTTGCGACACATTTCCTTTTCCATTACTTACCCTATGGCTTTGAATCTCGGGGCGAGATTTCTTTTAGGGGGAAGGATTGTAACACCTCGGGTGTTTAAATGTTAAAATCTGACATGTCATCATATGCATTGCAAAGCATTTGGCATTTGGTGAAAATTTTGATGTGCATTTACTAAAACAAGTTTACATTTGTGTAATGAGTGTTGAATTGTATTGTTTGACTCAAGTTCAAAGTTTGACTGGGTTTTGAATTTTTCGAGAAAACCCCGCGTTTCAACATGTAAACCCTACCCTGAAAATCCATTTCAAAATCTAAGCATATTTTGGGGTTGGGCCCAAAAGCAAAAGTGTAGAGCTTGGCAAGTTATACAAAGTTTGTTTTTGGAGTTTTTCAAGTTGTTTAGAAAATTTTTGAGTAAATCAAAAAGGCGTAATTCGGTAAATTTCCCTATTCAAATTCAAAAGTTCATTTCAAAATCTAGACCGAATTAGGAGATGGTTATAAAAGCAAAGTTGTAGAACTTTTGATTTTGAACAACTTTTGTTTTTGGAGATTTTTGAGTTGTTTAGAAAATTTGAGAGCAATTTATGAAATTTGGCGAATGGCAAACTTGTAATTTCTGTGAACAGTACTCACCGCTCAGGCTACACCGGCGGCGATCTTCGGCTTGCTTCCAGTCGCGCGCGTGGCCGTCTGGGCGTCGCGTTGGCGCGCTGAAGGCTGCGTCATGGCTTCCTTGCGCTTCCTTGGCTGCCCTATAAAGCTCTGGAGCCGCCGTCGTTCTTCTTTCTTCGCTCTCTGTTTTTTTCCGTCGCCGCTGCTCCATCTCCGGCGAGCCCGTGCCATCGTTGTCGTGCTCCACCGTCGCTGTTAAGCTAGTCCCAGCTCCGCCTGAACCTTGCGCGTCCATCTAACCCACCAATTTGGCTTGTCTTCACCGGGAACTCGAGTTTCATCGCCTTCTTCCTCGCGGCCGGTAACCTCACCGTCGCATGCGCATCTTCGTGGCCAGAGTCCGTCGGTGAGCCGTTGCCCTTGATTGGTGTCCCTTTAGCTTCGTCTCGATGCCGTAGTGCTCATTTCACTATTGATTGGCCGTTTTATCCACTGCAGTCGCCGGCACACCGTCATCGACGATCCTTGCTCCGCCGCCGTTGCTGTTCACGTCGACCCGTGTCTACGTTGCTTCTCCGGCCTTAATTCTTGCTTGAACGTGTTCGTGGTGAGCTACTGGACCTTCCCATGCCCTCTGTTTCCCCATTTTCGGCTTCGTTTCACCGGCGTAACGTCGCCGAGCCACCGCATCCGCCATGGCCGACGCCAAGCTCATAACTCATAGTAATTCATCTAGCTAGTGCCTTCAGTCGATGCGCCGTGATGATGTGGTCATTTTGGTACCTTGACCGTCGCCTTTGGACTCACCGTCGGTGAGTTTGCGCCGGTCAGCGCCGTCGTCGTCGTAGTCAACACGCGGGAGGTAGAAGATGACAGGTGGGGTCCAATGTCAGTGACTCAGCGTTCAAATGGATTTTTCTATTTTCAGATTTGAATGAATAGTGTCTGTTTTTGTTATTTTTGTGTAGATTTATTTAGAGCTCCAAAAATTATGAAAATTTTTGTGTGACTTCTCTGAGATGTATAGTATTTAAGAAAAATATGAAATAGTGTTTTTCAGTAAGTTTTAAATGTGATAAAAATTGCTCAATTTATTCATAAATGGATTTCTAGGATTTTTCTAGGCTTATTTATTTATCCAAAAATTATGAAATTTGTTTTGACACTTATTTAACATGTAATGAACATGTACTAAAATTTTGGGCTCAATTAGAATAAGTTGATTTATTTCATAATTTTGAATTAAATAATTAATTCATAAAAGCAAATAGTAACCTTTAGTGATTTAGGTTTTGTTTGGAATTTTGGATTGAGTGATGGCCTTGGGTCATTTTTTGTTAATGATCCTTGGCAGTTGATGTATGTGTTTACGAAAAAGAATTAGTTTGTTTGACTTGCAACTGTACCGCGAAGGAAAGTTGTATTCAAATTATTAATTTTTCATCCCTCATCGAGCATCATGTTTCGAATTCCGCATCATGTTAAACATGGCATTGTTATTACGTGTAGTGAACGAAGGTGAAAACGTGGTAGTTAATCAAGCTGTTGAAGAGGTTAATCCGTCTGTTGAGGTCGGGTCGAATACTTGTGTAACGTCGCAGGAACCGGACTTTTCCGTCAACGAAGGCAAGCCCCGGATGCATACAACCCTACCTTAGGTTTTATAAATTAATTTTGCTTTTGCTTTCCGTTACTGCATTAAGTGATTAGGAGTTAAGTAAAAGCCTAATTGTTGCATTACCACCCTTGTTATTCCATATTTACCATATTACCAATCTTAAACTCGTATATGTTTAGTTTTGCTTAGCCATGCGTAGAACGATGAAAGTCGGGTGACTACCTGCCACCTGCAAGTTTTAAATGGAACATTGATTAATTATGTTAGCATGTGATATGGGAATGTGGAGTAATAAATCTAGACCGGGCGGACTCGGTGTGTGTGAGCCACAAGACATGGAGGTCTTGTGAGTGGGTTCTTTCCGCCTGTGTCGATTAAGGCACGTCCGTTGTTGAATTGTATGAGGTGAGAATTTGTAGTACTAACCACATACTCCGGTAAGCCTGAACTTGGCAATTCTATTACGAGAATGGCTACTCGCGCACTGGGAGTGGAGAGATGGCGGGAATAGCGTGTACCCACATGGCCATGGGCTGGAATGGTGGAGTACTGTATTCTCGGGTGGCGCGGACTCGTTCTTGTTTTAGAGGATCCGAGGGTAGGTTGATATATGTGAGTCGGGGACCTGCATATGTCGTGTGGTCTGGAATTCCCAGCTGGGTTTATAATCGGTTCGAATCGTCGTTGCTCCTCGGTTATGGAGACTCAACTCACTGTTCATCATCGTAGAATTAATAACCAGAACTTGACTAAGGCTTGTGAAGAAGTTGGATATGAAGTTTCATGATCTCAGTGCGGATCGTGTCAGCTTTGTATATAATTCTCGAGAAGTTTTCTATATAAAGAATGTTGTTAAAAGAGCTTCTACGCAAAAGAACTTTGATCATTGTTAAAGCTATACCTTGAATCCCTGAGCTTGCATTACTAAGTTTATCAGTTAAGATTTTGGATAAGTCTTGTTGAGTACCTTTGTACTCAGGGTTCGTTGACCCCTTGTTGCAGGTGAGCCTCTTAAGCAGATCTGTTTTAGATCGTGCTGCATGACTATCGTTCGTTCTGACGATGAGAATTAAATGTGTGATCCTTGGGCAGGATGTTTATTTTGTGTGTTAAGTATATGTTAATTATGCCACTCCACTACTACTATGGTTTGTAATAATTATGGAACTTAGTTTGTAAGGTTTGAAACAACTGGTTTGTAAACTATGTTATTGTAAGACTTCCGCTATTTTTACTCTGGTTTTGATATTTGAATAAATGTTGTAATACTGCAATGACTCTGTAACGCGATCCTGCTCAGAAATCGTGGATGATTCGGGGTCACCCGAGGACACCCGACAGTCTTTTTAAGTTAATGGAAACATATGCATGAATGTCAATGGTCGTCGGACAGTGACAGGTGCATGTGGGCCCAATAACTTAGGAGGTTCTGCCACAACACACTAGCTAGCAGATAAGGTAGTAGCACATGTTACTACGCGTATCCTTGTACTAATGGCGATTAACTCCCCTCGGTGGTGGAAAATAAAAAACAAAGAGATGACAAAATGAAACGCAAGATTACATCTAAGCATGAGAGTACATAATTAAACGGTAAACATATATTACAAGTCTTGTTGTGATGGCAGTCAACAACCATTATAAACCATCAATAAAACAAGTATAAGGGCACAATTGAGATCATCAACAAAGGTCTAAGGGCTTAAACTAACAAATCCCACGAGTTTTGGTGAATTATGATTTCTACAGGGTTTATCTAGAAAACCGTCAAGGTAGACGAACATGTCAGATTTAATTGCGCGTATCCACCGCGAAACAGACACTAGAAGGTTCTAGAGGACATCACGCTAAGGCAGAGAGGGAGAGACTCCCAGGTGGGGCCAGGCAGCCCACCTATAGGCCACCCAGCCCCTAGGCCCACTAGTCAGCCTCCGCGTTGTAATGTTGGTTCTCCACCGCCTCCTAGGTTGCATCTACGTCGTTCCATAAGTCGATTTGATCCAAGAGCTCACATTGGATGCTCTAGCCTATATATATCAGCCCCTGCCCCCCTGAAGGCATCAAGTCATTTGAGAAGATAGAAACCCTAATCATCCTCATAGCTCCAGCATATTCTAGGGCATAGCTAGTTAGGCTAAGTCTAGAGGGAGGCAAGCAGGATTCGCTTGGATTTCTGATCGTGTCAAGAGTGTGGTTCGGTATAATCTTTGTACCCCCTATCTCTTTTGTATCTCCATTACTTTTATATGCTTGCTACAATTGTTATGACAATATTAGTATTCATCTTATTCATGTTCTTCGTTATAATGTTCATCGTCTTATTTGATTATATACCTAGTATAGTTGGATTATCATCATATTCATGCATATGTTCGTATAGCTGCTCATCCTAAGGATCCATGGGTGGGTAGTCGACATTGTATAAGCATGGTGCTTATATGATGTTTACCTGTGGATACACCCTATATTCTGGGTCATGTGGTAGATCATGGACGTGACACTCCGGTTGAGTCCTTTGTAGTCCACTCGCCTGATGTAGGTAGCACATAGGATCTGGTTACGAAGGGGGACAAGCTCTGTTCTTAATCTCCCTTAGTAATATCCCTTATGTGTAGATATGAAGATGATCTTAGCAATGACTATTAGGTGTAATTGCACTAATCAATGTATGCTTTGACTTATAATTAAGAATGACTTAGGAATTATTCCTCTAATATTCTACCTGACCATGCTAATGCCACAGAAAGAAGTACTCTGAGTGATTTATCATTATCATTGATCAATACTTATCATATATATATGTTATCCTATGACTTACCCCTATTATGTGTAGAATATTGGATATGGTTTACTTCTCCTATCAATAGTATAAGTTATCAATACTTGTCCATGCTAGACCTTACCTATGGTAAAAATATAAATAATGATACCTAGAATACTCCTGGGTGAAGTGCTACAATGGTATATTATCTGTGCGCTTGAGATCCCTTTTCATTCATATATATATTCTTTCTAGTCACATAAATTAATAAAGAACTACTTAGAATTATTCTAATAGTAATGCTAGGTAGTACCAACTAGTATCTCTGGCATCATCACTAGGAATGACAACCTAGTAAAGTAATGTCAGGAGATATAGGTTTTTAATAGGTGGCTATTAAAACAAGTGACAAGTTAATAAATACCAACAAGCATTTCTGGCGCTGTTGCCGGGGAAGCTAGCTAGGCAAAGGAAGTATTGATAAACCTATACTTATTGTTGTGATCGAAATAACCATTTACCTCTACTCAAATAGGCTTACCCATGTTTTGCCTACATGTGTATCTTATGCAGGGTAATGTATGACTGATTTTGACCTTCTGACAAACTATGTTGATGATCCAAAAGCACTACTTAAGAGGACTAAGGCTAAACTCAAAAAAGTTTCAGCTTTAGAGTCAGAAGACAACCATATAAGGCGAAGCTTAACACTAGAATTTGAAGCCATGGTTGATAGGACTCTCTGTGAATTCTCTGCTCCAACCACTACCAACATCCCGACTGGACCCACAATCAATGTGGGAGACAATGGATTCGAGCTCAAGCCGGCTCTCATCAACATGGTGCAAGCAAGCCAATTTTGTGGAAAGGCACATGAAGATGCTAGCGCTCATCTCCAACACTTCCTAGAGATCTGTAACACTTTCACTATCAAGGGAGTAACCAAGGATGCCATACTACTTCGCCTCTTCCCATTTTCACTTTTGGGGAAGGCTGAAGCAGTGGTTCTACTGCCAACAAAGATAAAAACACTACATGGGATAACTTTCCCCACTACCTTCCTAGCAAAGTTCTTTCCCACAGGCAAGACCAATGCTCTACGTGGGAGAATCTCAAGTTTTCAGCAATAGCATGATGAATCTACCCTTAGGCATGGGAACGCTTTCAAGACTATATATTAGAATGTCCTCATCATGGGATGGAGAATTGGCTACTCATGCTGACGTTCAACCATGGGTTGACCAATAGTACCCATGAGACCATGGATGTTGCTGCTGGAGGTGCATTCTTATCACTTACACTTCCAGCTACGACCACTCTTGTGGAGAAGATGGCCTCCAACCAAGGTTGGAATGAAGAACATGTTTAGACCCACAAGAGAGGTGGAGGTATGCATCAACTCAAGGAGGTAGACATGTTATCTGCCAAGATGGACCTACTAATGAAGAAGCGCGAAGACCGAGCTAATGAGAAGCAAGAAGTCATGCACATTCATGATTCATGCATGACATGTGAAGTATGTGGCAACACTGGGCATTCAGGGAACAACTGTCCTGAAACCCAAGAGGATGTGAACCTTGTCAACAACAACTACTATCGTCCTCAATAGAATCAAGGATGGAACCAGCAACAGAGGCCAAACTACCAAGGTAACTACCAAGTTAACCCTCAAGGTAATAATTATAATAACTTCAATCAACCACCCTTGAGAGAATTAATTGCTGGCCAATCTAGACTTATGGAAGGATTATCTAAGAAGGTAGCTACCAATGATAAAATTCTAGAAAATATAAGTAACAGAATGGATAGCTTTGCTTCTACCAATAAGAACCAGCAAAGCTTTAATAAAATGATAGAATCACAAATAGCTCAGCTGGCGGCTGTTGTTCCTCCATCCGACAAAGGTAAGATTCTGGGGCAGCCGAAAGATCTAGAAACTACAAATCTTGTCGATATTCACAATGCAGCTTTCTACTACATGCAACCATCAGAGGGAAGGTGGATAGATTACACCCTACCCGACAAGAAAGGTGATCAAGGGAGACCTATCATCCCTATCGCCATTGGACCTCACATCTTCCAGGAAGCTATCTATGACTTCGGAGCAAGTGTCAACATCATGCCTAAGGTAACCTATGATAAAATTAATGGAGATACTTTGTTGTACACAAATATGCGTTTGCAGCTTGCAGATCAGTCACTCTGCTACCCCAAGGGAGTTCTTGAAGATGCCATCATCTGAGTGGGACAATCATATGTTCCCATAGACTTTGTGGTTTTGGAAATAGGTGGAGATGAAAGGGCACCCATTATCCTAGACCGACCTTTCTTGAGCACCACAAAGCCATCATCTATGCGGACAGTGCCAAGATCTATTTCACAATCAAGGACAAGAAGGAGAAGTTCTCATTCAAGAGCCACATCTTACAATCTCCTAGTCATCCACAAAAGGCATACCTACCCAAAGAGACAACAGTGACCAAGAAGAAGAACAACCGAAGAAGGAGGAAGAACAAGACCAGTCAGCCATAAGAAGAAACGGTCAACATGATCAACACACTCTAAGCTGAGTACGACCACCTCCTCGCTTCACCATTCCTTGCTAAGAAGGATGATCCAGGCATACCGACAATCGGGTGTACCATTGGAAAAAGAATCTTCCACAAGACCTTCTATGATATTAGATCGAGCGTTAATATAATATCCAAGGTAACATATGAATATTTATTCGGTAATGAACCTTTGTTCCCAACATATATGTAGTTGTAGATGGCAGGACCAATCAATCTGATTCCCTAAGGGAATAGCGAGGGACATTATGGTAAGATTACAAGATCACTATGCCCCTACCGATTTTAGGGTCCTAGACATCTGAGAAGAAGAAGACGCTACACCCATCATCCTTGGAAGACCAGTTCCTCAACACCACCAACGCGATCATCTATGTCGGATCTGGACAAGTCCACTTCCAATTCTCTAGAGAAAAGGTACGTTGTTTTTTAAATAGTTATACTACTTATGAACAGCCTAAGAAGAGCCGCTCTAGGAGGAGACGTTCGATCATCCCAACATCAAAGGAACCAACCCCGATGGAATGAATAGGAAGATGAAGAACCTGAAGCACCTGTGAAAGATGAACCTACTCTGCCTAAAACAAGTCCACAGTCCAAGCAGGTGTGTAAAGAAAAGGTGACATCATCATCAGAGTCACCATCACAAGATGTGCAGCCATGTGGGTCTTCACCACTGAGACTGGATGATGTACCCAAGGAATGAAGGACTTCTCTCCAGTCAAGTCCTAGTCCAGAGGACTTAAAAATCCGAACCCTCACCGTGAGGTAACAATGGTAGTTATCCATATTTACTTTCTAGTATTGCATAAATTATTTTTCACTTTAGCATATTTACTTCTCTACATTTACATTGTGTTAATAAAAGAAAGATAAAAAGTTTCATGACTACATTTCATCATTGAATCATAAAGCCCCATGTGAATAAATCTACGGTGTGTAAAAAAACCCATGGGAATATTCACCGTGGTGTCATAAAAAAATACTATTTATACATGTTTTCTGTTCTACATATCATAAAATAGAAAATCTAAAAAAATACTAGATAGACATCCTGCTAGAATTCTGTCGCTTCAAAAATATTTCTAAACCTCAAGAACAACGAATCTTCAAATGGCGGACCGCTAACCCCTTATCCTAATCTGTGCCATGAGTTTTGGTGTTCTTGTTGGTATTTTGCAGGATGGAACATATGATCAAGAGCAAGTTCACTCAGTCATCTTCATCTCACTCCACCCAAAGTACATCTTGCTGAATCAATTTCCGGATAGGTGAAGAACAACTGTTGGCAAACATGCTCTGAGAAGGATCACTTAACTTTCAACATTCGACCATGACAACATCTAGCTTGGGGGAGGAGCATCACCCATGTATCTAGCTGAGTATTTCTTCCCTGTTGTTATCCTTAAGTTTTCTCAACATTTGTTAAAAAAAGAGATGCATAACTAAAAGCAAAATAAAAATTTGTCTTTGTCTTACATATACATATTAGTAAGGTGTGATCTAAAAAAGTGAGAAAACAAAATAAAAGTGTGTGTCTAGTTTTTTTTAAAGAGCTAAATAAAAAGGACTCCGAAGATAATCTCTTGAAATGGAAATGATGAATAGTTGCTCTGTTGTAATTCCTTTCAAGTACCTAGTTTTCAGCCTTGAATTCTCCTGAGTTTTGGATACAACTGATTTGATATAAGAATTTACTCTAAACTTAAAACTCGTGGGTAGCATATGCTTGATCTAAGTCTAGGTAATTGATGGATATGATATGAGAAGGTCTGAGCTATTGTTTATCTTGTTCCTAGTGATACTAGAGTTTTGGAGATTTATCTTTTGAAAAAAACATAAAAATTCTACATGATGAGTTCCTTGTATGACAAAGCTTGAATTCCTACCAGAGCCATATATGATATTTAGATTAGGAAAACTTCCACATATATGCTGCTTGCATTGCATTGAGTTTAGTCAAGCTTTGTTGACCCTTATGAGAGGTTTGTCATGCTCTTAAAATCAAGATCACGTACACACCACCTACTTATGCACTACTCCTACACTGGGGGTAGGTGCAACAACATGCCATTCCATCTAGATCCACCTAAAAATATTTTACTCTTACACTAGGAGTGAACACCAAAAATATACCCTATAGGATATCCACCAAATAAATGCTCCAAAGTCTTGTTGCTATCTCTCAAAAGTTTTGTTGTAGTCAAAAGAAGCATGAGGCTATGCAAAAGTTATTCATGAAAAGAAGAAAAAAAGAGAAAAAAAGTGTTGAAAAAATGGACAAGTGTCCGAGATATATAAAACAATGGGTACTCCGATGCTCGCCTAAAAAAAAGAGAAGAGATGAATAAGATAGCCCATGTTTTCTTACAAAGTGGTTTCCAAGTTTCAAAAGAGAGATATGTTTTCAAGGAGCAAAGTACAATTAGGTTAGCCACCATATACATCCACACACATGCACATCTTGATTTGATTGTATGACTTAACTCTCTTTGGATCCGAGGTTTGACTTTACAATATATGTATTGTAAGTATGCTCTTTCATGTTTTTTCCACTCCTATGAGCTCCACATAAGCCTTAGTTGTAGGAAGAGAAAGACATAACATTATTATTGCCTTGGTGAGGATCCACAAATACCACATATATTGAGAGACTTGAGAGGGTCATAAATGAAAGCTCTAAGTTTTATTTTGAAAACCTATAAAAACTCTAGAATAATGGTTGAGCAAAGAACTTGAGACATAGTGCTTAACTTGATTGTTCTGTCTTTCAATTGCTCAAGACCTAAGTGAATGCTAAGGAGCCCCATAGTTGAAGGTAATATGGGTAAGTTTGAAAGTCAGATTTGTTTATTTTAATCCAGAGGAGAATTCTTGTTTGAACGCATGTGTACTTTTGAGGAGTGAGAGCATTGTAGCAACTCTTGATCCATTTTGCTGAGTTTAGCTTTGCTAAGGGACTAGCAAAGGTTAAGCTTGGGGGAGTTTGTTGACGGTAGTTAACAACCATTATAAACCATCAATAAAACATATATAAGGGCACAACTAAGATCATCAACAAAGGTCTAGGGGTTTAAACTAACAAATTCCACTAGTTTTGGTGAATCTGTGATTTCTACATGGTTTATCTAGAAAACCATCAAGGTGGACCTACATGTCAGATTTAATTGCGCTTATCCACCGCGAAACGGATAGTAGAAGGTATCTAGAGGACACCACACCAAGGCAGATTGGCTGAGGCTACAGGTGGGGCCGACCGGCCCTACCTGTAGGCCGCTTGGGCCCTAGGCCCACCTATCAGCCTCCGTGTTGCAATATCGGTTCTCCACCACCTCCTAGGTTGCATATATGCCATTCCTTAAGTTGGTTTGATCCTAGGGCTCATGTTGGATGCTCCGGCCTATATATACCAGCCCCTGCCCCCTGAAGGCATCAAGTCATTTGAGAAGACAGAAACCCTAATCATCCATAGAGCTATAGCATATTCTAGGATATAGCTAGTTAGGCTAGGTCTAGAGGGAGGCAAGCAGGATTCGCTTGGATTTCCGATCATGTCAAGTGCGTGGTTCGATAAAATCTTTGTACCCCCTCTCTCATTTGTATCTCCATTTTTTATATGCTTGCTACAATTGTTATGACAATATTAGTATTCATGTTCTTCATTATAATGTTCATCATCTACTTTGATTATATACCTAGTATAGTTGGATTATCATCATATTCATGCATATGTTCATACAGCGCTCACCCTAAGGATCCATGGGTGGGTGGTCAACATTGTGTAAGCATAGTGCTTATATGTTGTTTACTTGCGGATACACCCTATATTCTGGGTCATGTGGTAGATCGTGGATGTGACACTCCCGTTGAGTCCTTTGTAGTCTACTCCCTGATGTGGGGAGCATGTAGGATCTGGTTACGAAGGGGAAGAAGCTCTGTGCTTAATCTCCCTTAGTAATATCCCTTATGTGTAGATATGAAGATGATCTTAGCAATGACTATTAGGTGTAATTGCACTAATCAATGTATGCTTTGACTTATAATTAATAATGACTTAGGAATTATTCCTCTAATATTCTACTTGACCATGCTAATGCCATAGAAAGGAGTACTCTGAATGATTTATCATTATCATTGATCAATACTTACCATATATATATCTTATCCTATGACTTACCCCTGTTATGAGTAGAATATTGGTTATGGTTTACTTCTCCATCAATAGTATAAGTTATCAGTACTTGTTCATGCTAGACTATCCCTATGGTAAAAATATAAATAACGATACCTAGAATACTCCCGAGTGAAGTGCTACAATGGTATATTATCTGTGCGCTTGAGATCCCTTTTCATTCATATATATTCTTTCTAGTCACATAAATTAATAAAGAACTACTTAGAGTTATTCTAATAGTAATGCTAGGTGGTACCAACAAGTATCTCTGGCATCATTACTAGGGATAACAACCTAGTAAAGTAATGTTAGGAGATATAGGTTTATAATAGGTGGCTATTAAAACAAGTGACAAGTTAACAAATACCAACACTTGTGGAATTAATAATTTAGTTATAGAAATATAAGCAATATAAACAACATAAGTACGAAGAAATATGTGGTGGAAGCCACCTACAAGGTGGAAACATGGAAACTTATTTTTGAAAAATTCATACGAATATCAACGTGATCGCTATGAGCACATGCATGCAGTACGGTAGTGTGCCTATAGTACTCCACGCCTCCTCGCTAGTTCCTGCCTACACATGTTCCTAGAGAAATACAAAGGCTTTCTCTGCAGTATGATACGGTGATGAAGTGCTAACTCATCATATATTATTTGGTATGAGCTTCACTCAATTCCCATTGGAGGCCTTGTTTGGATGCACATGTATTCATCTCAATCCACATGTGTTCAAATGGATTGGAGTGCAATTGAACTAAGTTTGATTCCAATCCAATCCAACAGATGTGGAATGAAGTAGATACACATGCATCCAAACAAGGCCGGAATGAATGTTTAGCTTCCTTTGGCATCTTCGTTCATTGGAGAATAAAGAGTTCACTCCAAGTTGAATTGTACATGCAAGTTGAACTGGTCGTGTCCCACTACTCATTACATGATGAACAACAACCATTGTACATTCACATTAATGGACGAATAAAAATCATTGTACACCATGGAATATGTTTTGATCCAAAGATGCTACAATAAGTTGAATTTACCAAGATTGTACGCAAAACGTCCTTAGAACATTCATCATTGTATTCCCTGTTGTATTCACCGTTTCACTTTCCCAGTGTGTATCATTCGGTGATCGTGTCATCCTGCTTCAGATTGCTTTGACAAAGTGATCTAGTGCTACTATATAGTGAGAGACGTATAATACGGTTTGTAAGCGCACTATACCACTCTGTGTGTGGTACGTTCAATTCAATCTCGACGGTGGAGCCCAAATGGACGCCGCATGGGTTTTGCAGGTGACACTAGCTGAGGAGGAGGTAGTTGCAGTCCCCGAGGCGCAACGCTTCCATTCAATGTGCGCCTAATTATTTAATCGGCTACACCACTCTTCCACTGCACACCACTATGAAAACCCCAAACTCCTCCATCATACTATAGATGAAACCCCAATCTCCTCCACCACAATCTACTTCACCAGGCACTCCTCCATTGACTTCGATCCTCTAGCGATGGCTGACTTTTTGCCACCTGTGGATGACTCCTCCAGCAAGGAACACTCGCTGCTGCCACTCCTCTCGTTAGAGAGCGACATAAGCAGCTAATATAACCCCGACGAGGGGTGGTCGGATGACAAACTCCATGCCCTCTTTGGTGAAGAGCTGGAGCTGATGGAGGATGATGAGGAGGATGATGAAGAGGAGGAAGACAAAGAGGACGAGGACAAGGGCGAGGATGACAACAACAACGATGGTGGTGACAACAACCATGGTGGTGACGACAACAGCAGAGCCACTTGACAACAGCGGCGGTGGGGACAACGACAGCGGTGGGGACAACGGCGACAGCGGCGACAACGGCGGCGTTGGGGATAATGGTGGCGGTGGGGACAGCGATGATGATGCCGCGCCTCCAGCAAAGAGGCACAAGAAGGAATGCGGCGACAACTCAGAATGATCTCTTAAATGGAAATGATGAATAGTTGCTCTGTTGTAATTCCTTTCAAGTACCTAGCTTTCAGCCTCGAATTCTCTCGAGTTTTGGATAAGATTGTTTTGACATAAGGGTTTACTCTAAACTTGAAACTCGTGGGAAGCATATGCTTAATCTAAGTCTAGGTAATTGATGGATATGATATGAGAAGGTTTGAGCTGCTGTTTATCTTGTTCCAAATGAAACTAAAGTTCTAGAGATTTATCTTTCGAAAAACACAAAAATACTACATGATGAGTTCCTGTATGACAAAGCTTGAATTCCTACCAGAGCCCTACATGTTATTTAGGCTAGAAAAACTTCCACATATATGTTGCTTACTTTTGCATTGAGTTTTGTCAAGCTTTGTTGACCCTTATGAGAGTTTTGTCATGCTCTTAAAATCAAGATCACGTACACACCACCCACATATGCCCTACTCCTACACTGGTGGTAGGCGCAAAAACATGCTTTCCAGTCTAGATCCACCCAAAAATGTTTTACTCCTACACTAGGAGTGAACACAAAAACATGCTTGATAGTTTTTGCATCCACCAAATAAATGCTCTAAGTTCTTGTTGCTATCTCTCTAAAGTTTTGTTACAGAAAAGAGGCATGGGGCTATGCAAAAGTTATTCTTAAAAAAGGGAAGATAAAAAAAAGTTAAGAAAAAATGGACAAGTATCCGAGATATCTAAAACAATGGGTACTTAGTTGCCCCCCTGAAAAAGAGATAAATAAGATATCCCCTGCTCTCTAGCAATTGTTTCCAAGTTTCAAAAGAGAGATAAGCTTTTAAGGAGCAAAGTAGAATTAGGATTAGCCACCATATATATCCACCATATATTCCACACACATGCACATCTTGATTTGATTGTATGACTCAACTCTCTTTGGATCCGAGGTTTGACTTTACAATATATGCATTGCAAGTATGCCCTAGCTTTCACACACATGCACATGCACATCTTGTTTGGCATAGGTTAGTTGCTAATCTAGAGATGAATAGCTATAATTAACTTGGTAACCGAATTATAAAATGTATAGTTGAACTAGTAGCTTTTTATACAAAATGTTGTCAAGCTAGCTCCACTGTAAAGCCTTGCATGATCCTCAGTGTCACTTTATTTTTGGTTTATGATGGGTAAGTCTAGCTGAGTACCTTCTTGTACTCAGGGTTTATTTCCACTTGTTGCAAATAACACAATATATCATGGATATTGTAAGAACTGCTTCTGTCCCGCCGTGGACAAGGAGTAGGCTCTTCTATATATCTAATCTATGATGCTTCTGTGGGATGTGATCATAAACTAGCAAGTATTTGAACAATGATGTGAGATGTTAGTTTCAAAACTACCTTTGCTTCCGCTACTACTACTTTATTTGAACTTGGGTTGTAATAACTTTTAATTGTACTCCAATGGATGGTAATGTATTTGTGAACTCTATGTAATATGTGGCATGTATGTTGAATCATGTACGATCTTGGTTGTATGTTGGCGATGAATCGAGACCCTTCGTGGTACTTGATGAACTACTGGGTTTATATGGGCTCAAGTATGAAAGTGCGACTGCTTCGTGGGCTACCATTGTACTTATGCCCTTATAAATTGGATGGTTCTGTCACAGCTGGCCTGACCTGGTGGACTGATTCTTCTTGTGGCTACATGACCTTGTTCTTCATCCTTCTCTAGTTCTTCTTCTTCTTGGTCACTGTTGTCTCCTTGGGTAGGTATGACATTTGTGGATGACCAGGAGATTGCAAGATACTGATTCTTGAAAGAAAACTTCTCATTTTTATCCTTGATTGTGAAATAGATCTTGGCACTGTCCGCGTAGATGATGGCATTAGCGGTGCTTAGGAAAGGTTAGCCTAGGATGATGGGTGTCTTTTCATCTCCACATGTTTCCAGAACCACAAAATCTATGGGAACATATGATTGTCCCACTCGTATGATGGCATGTTCAAGAACTCCCTTGGGGTAGCAGAGTGACTGATCTGCAAGCTACAAACGCTTATTTGTGTACAACAAAGGATCTCCTAAAATCTTCTTATAAATTACCTTAGGCATGATGTTGACACTCGCTCTGAAGTCATAGACAACTTTCTAGAAAATGTGAGGTCCAATGGCGATGGGGATGACAGGTCTCCTCGATCACCTTTCTTGTCAGGTAGGGAATAGTATATCCATCTTCCCATTGATGGCTCCATGTAGTAGTAAGCTGCATTGTGAATATCGACAAGATTTGCTAGTTTCTAGATCTTCTGGCTACCCTAGAATCTTACCTTTGTCGGACTGGAGGAACAACAACCGCCAGCTGAGCTATTTGTGATTCTATCATTTTATTAAAGTTATGCTAGTTTTTAATGGTAGAAGCAAAGCTATCCATTCTGTTATTTATGTTCTCTAGAATTTTATCATTGGTAGCTACCTTTCTAGATAATCCCTCCATAAGTTTGGATTGGCCAGCAATTAATTCTCTCAAGGGTGGTTGATTGAAGTTATTATAATTGTTACCTTGAGGGTTACCTTGGTAATTACCTTAGTAGTTCGGCATCTATTGTTGGTGCCATCCTTAATTCTGTTGAGGATGATAATTGTTGTTGTTGATAAAGTTCACATCCTCATGGGTTTCAGGGCAGTTGTTCCCTAAATGCCCAGTGTTGCCACACACTTCACATGCCATGCGGGAATCATGAATGTGCATGACTTCTTGCTTCTCATTGGCTCGATCTTCAAGCTTCTTCATTCAGTAGGTCCATCTTGGCAGACAGCATGTCTACCTCCTTGAGTTGATGCATACCCCCACCTCTCTTGTGGGTCCTGAAGACGTTCTTCATTCCAACCTTGGTTGGAGGCCATCTTCTCTACAAGAGTTGTTGTAGCTGGGATTATGAGTGATAGGAAAGCACCTCCAGCAGCAGCATCCATAGTCTCATGGGCATTATTGGTCAACCCATGGTAGAACGTCTACATGAGTAGTCAATTCTCTATCCCATGATGAGGACATTCTAGCAATGTAATCTTGAAAACAGTTCCCATGCCTCTAGGGCAGATTCATCATGTTGCTGCTAAAAACTTGAAATTCTCCCACGCAGGGCATTGGTCTTGCCCATGGGAAAGAACATGGCTAGGAAGGCAGTGGAGCAGTTATCCCATGTAGTGTTTCTATCCTCGTTGGTGTAGAACCATTGCTTCACCTTCCCTAGGAGTGAGAATGGGAAGAGGCGAAGTAGTATGGCATCTTAGGTCACTCCTTTGATGGTGAAAGTGCTATAGATCTCTAGGAAGTGTTGGAGATGTGCACTCATATCTTCATGTGCCTTCCCACAAAACTGGCTTGCTTGCACCATGTTGATGAGAGCTAGCTTGAGCTCGAATCCATTGTCTCCAACATTAACTAGTTGGTCCAGTATAGATGTTTGCTGTAGTTGGAGCAGAGAATTAACGGAGAGTCTTGTTGGCTTCAAATTCTAGGTGTTAAACTTCACCTTGTCTCGTTGTCTTCCGATTCTAAAGCTAAGACCTTTTTGAGTTTGGCTCTAGTTTTCCTAATTAATGCTTCTAGATCTTCAACATAGTTTGTTGGAATGACTCAATGGGAGTGTCACATCCGCGATCTACTGACATGACCCTAGAATATAGGGTGTATTTGCAGGTAAACAATGTATAAGCTCCACACTTACACAATGTCGACCACTCACCCCGTGTACTTTAGAGTCAGCGTTATATGAACTTATGCATAAATATAACGATAATCAAGCTATACTAAGTATATAATCAAAGTAGACGATGAACATTATAACTAAGAACATAAATGAGATCAATACTAATATTGTACATAACAATTGTAGGCAAACATATAAAAGTAATGGAGATACAAAAGAGAGGGGGTACAAAGATTATACCAAACCACGCTCTTGACAAGATCGAGGAATCCAAGCGAGACCTGCTTGCCTCCCTCTAGATCCTAGCTTAACTAGCTATTTCCTAGAATATGGTGGAGCTCTAAGGATGATTAGGGTTTTTGTCTACTCAAATGACTTATGATGCTCCCATGGGGGCGGCAGGGGCTGGTATATATAGGCCGGAGCATCCATCATGATCCCTTGGATGAAACCAACTTAAAGGACAGCGTAGATGCAACCTAGGAGGCGGTGGAGAACTGACATTGTGACGTGGAGGACTAACAGAGGGCCCCTAGGGGCTGGGCGGCCTATAGGTGGCAGCGTCTCGCTGCCCGCTTCGGTGTGGAGTCCTCACAAGTCTTCTGGAGTCTTTTGGTGTCTGTTTCATGGTAGATAAACGCGATTAATTCTAACATGTAGGTCCACCTTGATGGTTTTCTAGATAAACCTAGTAGAAATCATAGATTCACCAAAACTCAAGGAATTTGTTAGTGTAAACCCCTAGACTTTTGTTGATGATCATATTTATGCCCTTATACATGTTATATTGATGGTTTATAATAATTGTTGATTACCATCAATAGGGGTTGAGCCTATGGTCTATAGGTGCTGGAGTCCAAGAGGATCTTGCAGTGGTGCTCTATGGACCATGGTGATGTCATGGAGCCGAAGAAGCCCTGAGCATCGTTCGGCTGCTCTGTTCTAACACTTTGCGTGTCAGGCTATGTTGAGTTGGACCGGCCTCCCTAGGTGGACCTTCTAGAGTCTTCTTGGTGGCGAAGGAGGTTGGCTCTAGGGGCTAACATGTGGGCTCGGGAGCCCTTGAGACCCTAGAGGTCGAGGGGGAACTTGTCTTCTTATGTCAGGCCCCATGCGTGACCTTGTTGGGGGAGCGGCCGGCAAGGCCACTGTTGATGGTCGTTAACATCAATCATAAACCATCAACATATCCTATATATATACATAATTCCATCACCGAACATAGGAATAGGGGGTTTAAACTAATGAATTCCATGAGCTTTAGTGAATACGTGAATGTAGGAGGATTTATCCAGAAAACAGTCCCTGGGACCACCGTCATACACTCCAAACAAACAAACCGACATCAGAAAGAGATTTGACTTGTGAAACTAGCGGAAAAGAACTCAAGATGGAGTCCATAAGCTTCCACTAGAGGATGGGGCCCACCTATCATAGAGACAGGCTGGCTAGCCCCACCTGTAGGCCGGCTAGCCTAGTGGGACCACATGTCAGCCTCTCCTTTCACCATCAGGTTTCCCATCACCATTGAGGTCCAATCTACACCATTGCTTTAAGTCGGTTTGATCTGAGGGCTTAAAATTGATGGCTCCCCCTATATATAGTCAGCCCCTACCTCGCTCTCTAAAGCCATCCTAAAACCCTAATTTATATCCTCTTCATTAGGATCAGAGCCAGCTATGAAGAGAAGATTAGTCCTCCATAGGATCTAATCTTGTAAATAGAAATAGTAAGATAGAGAGTGAGGGAAGAGTTTGGAGGAAGTGACAGCCTATTGGTGTTCTCTCTACAGGCTTGTACCTTGGAGGAATCAAGTTTTACTTGAGCTTACTTCTAAGATTTCTCTGGTAACCAACTTCTGATTCAAGTAAGTATCAGTGTTTATATTGTTCTTCAGGTTTATGACTCTCTTTTGAGTGCTTTATTCTATAGACGCTCTAGGTTAAAGTATTAATTGTAAGTGTAAGCATGGTGCTTAGACTTGGGTTAATCATGGATGCACCCTGCATTCCTGGATCAGTGGTAGATAATGAGTGTGACACTCTCGTTGAGTCCTTTGTAGTCCACCTCCCGTCTGTAGGCTAAGTAGGACCCGGTTATTACGGAAAGCATCCTCTGCTGGTGTCTTTCCTTAGTAATGTCCTAAGTTGAATAGTAGAAGACATAGCTTACCCAAGTTAGAACTAGAGAACCTTAGTAGTCCTCTCTACACTCCTATTTATCCTCAGCCTTGTTGCTACCCCTAGTTAAATTACATTGTAGTTAATCTCACATGTTTCCCAGTGGATACGATACTTGGAATACTTCCGGGTGAAAGCTACAGCGGTATACGTGCACTTGTGGATCTTTATTTGTGTATGTTAATAAATACCAACAAGCTTTCTAGCGCCGTTGCTGGGGAAAAGGTTGCTGAATTAACTATGAACTTAGCTTAACTTTATATCTTTTGTTTTAAAATTTTCTTTTAGCATGGATAACACACCTATATATCAATATGCTAAACCCACGAGCGCAAGCCTAGAGCCATCAAAATCTTCAAAGCCTATCTTAACACTCGGCTATGAGCTATGCCCGTGTTTCATAAAAATAATTCAGGAACAATCCTTTTCGGGAGAAGGTGATGAAAACCCATACTCACACCTATGACAGTTTGAGCAGACCTATGCATGCTTGCATATTGGTGGCATGTCAGACGAGACCTTAAGATGGAAGTTGTTTCCGTTCTCTTTGACGGGAAGAGCTAAATGATGGTATAGACACACCAGTAGGAAGTATGCAAGGAGATTGGGAAATGCTATGCTCTAAATTTTGTTTAGCTTTCTTTCCCATCTCTAGAGTTGTCCGCCTTTGATTTGAGGTTCTATCTTTTAAACAAAAAGAACAAGAATCTCTTGGCATTTCATGGGCTCAGTTTTAGGGGGTGTTTGGTTCCACCTCCTAATGTTTAGTTCGCTGTCTCATCGGATGTTTGGACACATCCATGGAGTATTAAATATAGACTATTTACAAAACTAAATGCATAGATTGAGACTATTTTGCTGAGACAAATTTTTAAGCCTAATTAGTCCATGATTTGACAATGTGGCTGCTATAGTAAACATAGTGCTATTGATGGATTTATTAGGCTTAATAAATTCATCTCGTGGATTACTGACTGGATTCTGTAATTTGTTTTTGTATTAGTGTCCGAACACCCCATGCGACACCCTCAAGTGACACCTCCTAAACTTTAGTCCCTGAATTCCAAACACCCCTTTAATGACCTCATCACCACTAGCCCTGACCTTGCCATTCAAGACCCTGTACTTCTTCAATATTTTTACAAGGGTCTTAACAAGGATTCTAGGAATTTCCTTGATATGGCCTCTAGAGGAGCTTTCCTTCATTTGTGTGCTAGTAAGTCAAGGACTATTCTTGACAAAATTATTAGACGCATTCCCTACACTAGCATTCATGATAAACTCCCCAAGGAAGAGAAGGAATCATCTCCCGAACAAGAAGAGGAAGTTTTGATAGCCAAATCATAACCATTCCAATCCCAACATTTAGCTATCAATCCTGAACAATCAATATCCCAAAATCCTCCAAGGGAAGAAGAAATTCCACCTTTGGAAATCCCTGTTAAAATTAAGAATGATCTTTTTGAGGCTAATTTTGGGAAAAGCTTAAACTTTCTGCTACATAAGAGACCTTCGAGTGAATATAATTCAAATCCTCTCAAGAAGGGATTTCTTAAAAGCGTCTTAAATCAAATTCCTTTAGGGGACATCTAGAAAAACTTAAGGGTGTCATATCAAGTAATGCCATAGAAGGAGGGTTGAGTCATTTAGAAGCCAATCCTATCTTCTCCCCTTCTATGCTCCACATTAGATGTCTCATCTGAACCCATCTCTAAACCCATCCTTGACCTCGATGATTCCCTTTATGCTCTTTTTTCTAAGTCTCATGATGATCCTAGAAATCCCAAGCGTAGGAATCATGATGGATCCATGGAAGACCAAGAAGAGCGAATGACAATGACTAGAGCATTCATGCGTCGTTGCAAGTAAAGAATGGTTGGACAAGGCCGAAACCTTAAGGTTAGAACCCAAACCTGATCCAAAGGATGAGCTTAAGTCAATCTCCTTAACAAACATGACTCATCTAAGTTTGGAGTAGGCCTTAGACAAGATCAACCCAAGAGTCACCAATCCAAGGGAAATTTTGGACATTCATGAAGAATCAACCTTGGACCTTGAAAAGGAAGATGACATCAACAAGCATGGAAGCTACTTCATAAACACCCCATCGAATCCATGCTCGTATGAGAAATCACCTGAATCAATTGGTCTGTCTACTACCACACACGAGATCTTCAACCCCCTCATGCTTCTTGTTCACAAATTTTTTGAAAGGGTGGTTGTAGACGTGTTTGTTTATCATAAATATTACAGATCTCATTGTGTGTTGGCAAGAATCTTGAGATAGGTACACAAAGATTGGTGTTGGAGGGGAAACCACTTCACCAATGTAACACCCTAAAAATTTGACCTAATTTGAAAATCACTAAAAATTTGAACTTTTTAAAACTTTGCATAGGAACTAGAATATATAACCAACATAGATAATATTTTCCAAATAAATTAACATAGGAAATAAAACATTGACGTGTGAAACTTTGTGTGTGAATGTTTGCTTGACTTGTAGAACTTACGGTGGTACACCTTGCATACTCATGCAATCAAATTTGAATTCAAATCATATAAACATATGCATATATATAATCTGGGAAATAGAAAAGAGAAAGGAAAATAAGAAAAGCCACTTGGGCTCAATCTCCCCTCTCTCTCTCTCTTTCGGCCCATAGCAGTAGCCCACCTCCCTCCCCTCTCCTTCCCTTCTCCCGCACAAGCCAGCCCAGCTAGCATCACAGTCGCTGTGGCCCAGCTCTAGGCCCAACATGTGCCCACTGGCCCTCCCTTCCCCCTCGCCTTCTCACTGACTGCTAGGGCCCCATGTGTTAGGTTCAGTCGTCCACCTACGAAGCCGGTAGCCAGTATGCGGCACAGCGCCACGCGTCAACACCCGCCACCACCACCCCTGGTGCCAACAGAGGTAAACAGGCAACACGATGCAACATGGGACCCCACTGGCACCCCCTTTTTCTCTTCCTCTCCCCTCTCCTCCCTCACTGTGAACTTGTCAACGCCAACGCCATGGTCGCCACCGCACCGAGCCACTGGAGTAGCCACCTAAGGCACTTCCACGTGTGCTGTGGGCAAGCTCTAGCTATGGCGATGTGACCTGACAAGGTCAACCATGACCACGCATGGTGGATAAGAGTGGTTGGGGAAATATCTCATCAGTCGGGACACCTGACCTAGCCAGCCTATAAATAGGCACGGCCGACGATGCTCTCACCTGGCCCTCTCCATCATTCACTCTGCCAAGGGCGGGAACACACCATCTCCCCCTTCATTCCACCTCTCCCCTATTCCTCCCCACCCTTTTCCGATTTCCCCCAATTCAGGAGTTCACTAGCACCATTAGCGCCACCTTCCCTCTCTTTCTTCTCCACTACGTCCTTGGCCGATTGGAGTGACCAGGTGAGTCCTAGAGCCCCTCCCCTATCTCTTTTGCTAGCTAGTTGGTTGTCTCCCTCTCTGTGATATGTTGTCACCGCGTGCCCTGCTCCACCGAGCCGCCATGGCCATCGGCCATCACTGGCAAGGTCACCTAGGGCACCACACCACCTCCACCACACTCACCACTCACCCGCACTCACATACACGCCAACTGTTGCAATGGTAGAGGCTCATAAGGCTAGGTCCATGATGCAGCGCCGCCGTAGTCCCTTTGGCAAGCCGCCACCACTGCCATGGGCACTCATTGTCAACGGTAACCCCACCATCAGCCATGATGTGACCCCTAGGAGCACCAGTACACCCATCATATGTCATCATCGAGGGCCGACGTCACTGGCAGTGACCAACTCTAATGAGCCAGGCCTTCCCCCTTCCCTAGTTCCAGTGTTGCGGCAGTCACCCCGCCCACCATCATTTTTCCTCTCCCCTTCACTGTCTCTGACGTGTGGGTTAGGCACATGACGGCAGTTGCCGTTACCATCGCCTCCCATCCATCCCTCCCCCTCTCTTCCTCTTTCACTAGACACTGTGGGACCAAGGCCATAATGCCACTGCCATTATCTCCACTAACATAGGCAAGGTGGCCCACCTGTCATCCGCACGCACACACACTACACACACAGTGCGGGGTACGCTTTAGAAAATGTTGGGTACACCCGGCTAGTGTACACAGAGAGTTAAAAATACATCTTCCTAAATTAGAAAAATTCCTAGAAAATTTGTAAATAAACTAGATGCATTAGGGAATTTAATCATGTAGTTTGCACATATTTTCATGCAAAAAGAATATGCATATAAAATTCCACCTAGCTATAGGATAAACTTATAAAATATATAACTTTTAAACCCTAACTCCTTTTTACATGAAACCACCTCTAAAATTCATCTAAAATCCAACCCCATTATTTGCACCTAGTACCACCATATTGTTCTATGGTTGCTTTTGCCTTTCTTTTATGGTTAGCAGTAGTCTTATTTGGATCGATATGCCCGATAGACGACGGTAATCAGTCAGGAGGACAAGGACCCAAATTTCGTAGACATGCCGGAAGGTGACAACGACTGAAGGCAAGTCCTAGATCCCCTTCCTACCATATTGCTTTAAACCACTAAAATGCTAAAACATGACTATAAGATTATTACCCTAGAATATGAGCTCGGTCATTATCATTATTGTTAAATTAAGATAAAGGATTATCTTGCTATTTCATGAGCTCCACACTATGACTAGATTTAAGGATAATAATCAAACTTAAAATTGTTAAACCTAAAACTAAACCCCGACATGGGGCGAGTGGTGGTATACTATGGAGGTAGTATACCATGGTAGGGATGTCTGAAGAGGATTCTTGTGGGAGATACTCGCCTCAATCACATAAGGACTGGTTCGTAGTCCCTCTCGCCTAGTGAGATATTACCTACAACAACATGTCTATATGGGTAGGCTTGATCTCACACCCCATTAGATAGAAGTATACTTTCTACTAGGAGGCCGGTGTAGGTAGTGGAATATCAGGAGCCGACATGGGGGATAGGTTTTCTTCTATGGTCCGGTTGGCGTGGATGCTGTAACACCCTAGGTGTTAGCCACTTGCTAAGCAGTGGGTTTGAGCTCAAACTTGACATGTTAAGTGGTAATTAGGAGCTTTAGTTCCTTATCTCGGAAGTGGTGATGAAGGTGTCAAGGCCAAATCTATGAAAATGAGCCCCACTTGAACTTTTGGGAATAAACACAACACCTTTATGTTTAATGGTAATTTCTTTTTTAGATATATACCTGAGTAATGTTGAAGGTGCCCCTTTTCATGTGCCTCACATCAATTTCCACCCACATTGATGATTGGAAAAGTTTTGTGAAGGTTGGAATCAAGAAGTCACATGAAATGACAAGTTATGCCCTTGCTTAAATTGTTTTACTAAGTGAATGAGAACATATGTCATCAACCTAACCTTGCAACCTTGCGCAAATGACTCTAAATGAACTCTACAACAAAAGTCATGAAGGGTTCATGTTGAGTAAATGTCAAGAAAATGCCTCAATGGATGACAAAGCATAATTTAAAGCTTTATTATAATCCTATTTTGACCAAAGTAGAACTATAAGTTATGTACTTGTTTTGGTGTTTGACCTTTAATAAAAGTGGTAATTTAGTTTGTGTGCTACAAACTTTGTTTTTTGATCAAGAGCAAAATCAGCTTGGAAATAAGTCAAATAGAGGCTCAATAATTGAACCAGCTGCTATTTTCAGCCCTAGAAAATATTCTAAGTCTGAGATTAGTGGCAAGGATAGTTGGCATCTCGTGTTCTCATGTTTTCGTTAAGTAGCTTGACTGGATCCCAAAATAAAAGTTGGAGTTTGCATCTTGGATAAGGACATACAAAAGGTTAGGATCAGTTTGACCATGTTTGGACCAAGTAATTGGAGCTCAAACTCAGCAAAGTTTAATTCGGGTTAAGTCATTGACAGTGCCATTTTTGGAGCTAATTATCTCCTAATCCGCTGCCCTAATGGCCATGCACCTTTAATAGAAGTTGGAGAGCATTAGGAGTACAACCAATCGGCCCATAGCTGGCCCAAATTCAGCGCCCACCACACCCACACCATTGCCTGCCACATGTTCGGTAGAATGCCCACGCGTCCTCCATGCGCAAGAGCGCGCCCCACCATTTCTGCCATGTGCTCCTGCACAACTCTCTCTCCCTCTCACATGTGGGATGGCAGCAAGCACTCCCAGCTCCCTCACTCGCTCTCCCTCTACCCCTCTTGCTCACTCGCTCCTCTTCCCTCGCCCCCTGCGCCGCACTGCCATGGCTGACTCTCGAGCTGAGCTCGCTGCCACTGTTGCGCACCGCCTCTGCACCAGCTAGCCTCGCCATCCCCTTCCTTGTGTCACACTGCCTCCATCATGCTACTTCGCAGGCCATGCCATTATCTACAGCCCCGACCGCCGGAGCCATTTTCATCACCGCTGGGCCATCGCCGACCGCGTTGAGACCTTCTACGGGTGCACCCTGCCACCGCACTACCACAACACCCCTTTTTTTAGCCACATTCATCATCGTGGTTGCCACCACTAGAGCTGCCTCCATCGCGAGCTCCTACGCTCGTGGCCAGGACGCCATGTCCCACCTCACGGCAGTCATTAGCCACCCACCAGTGCATGTGGGCCCCCTGAGGCTTCTCCGCCACTCCACCACTACCGATGAGCCTCCTCCGGTCGGCATTGGCGAGCTCCCACGCCTCCCTGCACTCCATTCTGCTCTTCCTTCCTCCCTCTCGCTCTCTCTGCTCACCATGCCCAAGCAGTGGAGCTCCATAGCCACCACCATTTCCTGGCCTCCGAGCTCCCATGTGCCCCACCGCGTGCACCACCTTCTTCTCCTCATTGTGCTCCATCTCACGCGTATGCTCGCCCAAGCCAAATGTCACTAGAGCGCTTTGCCGCCATACCTAAGGTCATAGGCGTGCATGGCTGGGCCACCTTAGGCCATCTCTGGCTGAATCGAGCAGCCCCACGGGTGCGCACTGGACCTCTGGTGCTCCCTTGCCATTTCCCCGATGCCGACGATGACCTCATCGGCTGGAAATCGACTAGCCGGCAATCCTCCTCTGCCTTCTCTATTCTGATTGGCGTAGAGGACCTCATGTTCAAATAGAAACAAGTCCTAGGGGTTTTCTACAGAAGTGGTGACTCATGTGAATAGTTCCTAGAAGGACCGTTTCCCTAGAATCTGCTTTCATGAAAGTTCAAGATCCTCAGTGCAAATGTGTTTTTCTTTTATGGCTGAGACTTTGGAAAATCATACTAAATCGTAGAAAATTTGTAAAATAGCAAATGAAGACGTTTTGGAATCCTTGTGAGTAGATGTACGCAGTAGAGTCATAATATGATATGTGTTAGTAGAAAGTTTTTGCTATTGTTATTTATTCTTGTAAAGTGCTTTTAGAAATTGTTTTAAGTTTGTCACATGCATATCTCAAGGTTGGAATGTCCTAAAAATGTGATTCCAGTTTTGGGGGTCTTGTTTTGGCATGTGCTGGCTAAGAAAAATATTAAACATGTTGTTTGTACACTGTTTTAAGATGTTATGATTTAATCATGATTAATGGTTAACTCTAGCTTGCACTACTTGTTATCATCATATCTACTATTATACTGCTCCAAATGACCAAAAATCTTATGCTAGTATAATTATGGTATGTGTGAGCTTCGGTTAAAATCCCATAAATTTTGGATGCAGTATGCTTGAGTTATTGATTTAACTTGACTAATGCTTAATAAATGGTTTATAAATAATTTGTATGTGCAAAAATGTGAAATGTGGTTCCTTTGCCTTTGCATGGAGATATTGTGGCCTGAGAAACCCTAATATGGCTATGTGTTTATAGAAAATGTTGATCTTTAGATTTATCTTGCTCTCGCATGTTTTCTTGCAATGGCAATTTGTCCTTTTTGTTGTAATTAAATTATAAAACCTAAGCATGTGAAATTTGTACAGTAGCCATGTTTTGATAACATCTACCACTCATAAAAGTCTCAGCCCTAAACTAGTTGTTCTCATATAGTACTAAAAATAATACATATGTTGCATTATAAGAGTTGAGGATGAATGTTGTTAGCATATACATGTATTTATTATCGTGTGAAGCTTGTAGCTATTCCTACATGCTATGATCATTTGAATATGATTCCAAGATGTTTGTGGTAGCATATATGTGAAGAATATGTTAGTTTGTAGCAACTAAATGATAGATGAATGTAGTATGCCTTTGCTGTTTGGGCTACATGTACAGTTTTGGTTATGCAATTATTTTTGTGATGCAACTGATGTTTTCTGTGAATGTGATGAATACAAAAGTGGTATATAACCTCCTTATCTTGCTTGTCTAAAGATTTCATGATTTGAGGCCTGATGGTTTAGGAGTTATATATCTTAGAAGTTTGCTGTCAGGTTTTGCATGTCCTCTGAACAAACCTGAATGATTGTACTATTTGACTTATTTAAACATGGAATCATGTATCTGTGATAATGGGAGAGTTGTGTTTTTGTTAAGCTTTCTAAAATGTCTAAGAGAACTACTTTGCTGGTCTAGAACTCCGGTTATAGCTGTTCAAAGTGGAGTGACAGATTCTGTCCCAAGTCTAGACAGAGATGTCTTCTTTGTGTTGTTTGACATTGATAGCTATAGAATCATCTTAATATGATAATAATAAAGTTATAAATAACTTAATAAGCTTTGTATAAAGTTAAGGATCATGTTTGTTGGATGACTAGAACTCCAGTTAGTGCATTTCTAAAGTTCATATTCAGTTTTTTGTCCTAGTTTGTGCAGATCTGCTGGTTAGTGTTTTTCAACCTTGTTAACCTTTGAATCAGCTCTAGGTGTAAATAACAAAGTTGTATACAATTTCCTAAGCTTTCTATAAAGTCTAGAATCACATTTATTTGATACCTATAACCCTAGTTGTGGCTAGAACAAGTGACTGCTGTGCTGTTGCCAAGACTCTGTGTATGCACTTAAGTTGATTGCCCATTCTTGATGTTGCTTGTGCATGATCTAAATGGTGTGGCCCTAGTTAATTAGTTGGATAGCCATATGGGTGTTGTTCACACAGCAGCCCTAGCTCTTATATGGTGCTCTACTTAAATTAGTTCTTGATTGATGAATGGTTACAATAGCTTGACTTAAATTAACTTGTGTGCCATGCTACCTTGACCTTGTACTTGTCTTGCTTGCTTTCTTATGATGCATCATCTATGGCACTTCCATGCATTCATATATCTGCATTGTGTATCTCATCTAGGTACGCTAGATGCACCACGTGAAGGATGTGATGTTGAAGCCAAACCCAAAGGCGGTGTATGGTGAACCTATCCCGAAGATGGAAGAACAAAGCAAGTGCTAGGACTAGAGATGTCACCAAGATGATGCAAGCTAACTGAACTGACTTTGTGTCAGATCCCAGGCAAGCCTTGGAGCATTCTAAGCCTCCTATGATTTTACAAATATCACTTGAGTCCTTTATGTTTGATGCATTAGGTTATAAGAGTTGGTTGGAAACACTTGATGCATTGAACTACCTTGTCCAAAAATATACCTTGAACCCCATGTAGATCTAGGATCGAATAACTACTTAGCAATGCTTAGCTCTGTAGAAGTCGAGTGATTCCCTATCACCTGCGAGATATAGGTGGACACTGAACCACAGTTGGCTGCATTTGCTATCGTTTAAAAGAACCATGGGATGTTGTAAATCGAGGCTGGACAGAGTCTATGTTGTAGGTTGACTCATGTGATTCCGTCTGCGCCGATTAAGGACCACATCATTGTTGGTCCTCGGTCATTTTGAATGCATGCCTCTCACTTAGCTAGCCGGATAACTCATTTCGACCGTGAAGCCAAGTAGCTCAACTCAGGCTGGGCCTTGTTCTGTTAGAGTACGCACACTGGAGGTAGTAAGGATGTGCAAGGAGCCAGTGTGAGGCCAAGGGCAGGTTAGAGTCCTGATTGACCTAGCATCCGGTAGTGTCCCTGAGGGTGCAACGCTGATCAAACTGGTGAAATGTGTACCTAAGATGTACCAAAGGTGACCTAAGGCTACCGTGGCTGGTAGACCTGGGTTTTTGTTAGGAATACTGCCCAGCTGGTTGCAATCGATTCGAATCGCCGTCTCTCTCGGATAGTGAGAAACTTGACTGAGCTTCCTTCTATCGTAGTGTCAATGGCAAGTGGAATGGTTCTGATAATGAGATAATAAATGGCTATGGTTATTATTGTGCTGTCACTAATGATATATCACATGTTTGGCATAGGTTAGTTGCTAATCTAGAGACGAATAGCTATAATTAAGTTGGTGACTAAATTATAAAATGTATACTTGAATTAGTGGCTTTTTATGCAAAATGTTGTCAAGCTAGCTCCACTTATAAAGCCTTGCATGATCCTTGGATTCACCGAATTTTTGGTTTATGATAGGTAAGTCTAGCGAGTACCTTCTTGTACTCAGAGTTTATTTCTCATTAGTTGCAGATGACATAGTCTATCATGGCTACTGTAAGAACTGCTTCTATCCCATAGTGGACGAGGAGTAGGCCTAGGGCAAGGCGCTTCTATTTATATATCTAATATTTGATGCTTCTGTGGGTTGTGATCACGAACTAGCTTGTATTAAACAGTGGTGTGAGATGTTGGTTTTAAAACTACTTTGCTTCCGCTACAACCTTATTTGGAACTTGAGTTGTAATAACTTTAATCGTACTCTGATGTATGGCAATGTATTTGTGAACTTTTATGTAACATGTGGCATGTATGTTGAACCATGTACGATCTTGGTTGTATGTTGGCGATGAATCGAGACCCGTCGTGGTACTCGACGGACTACCGGGTTTATATGGGCTCAACTATGAAAGTGCGACCGTTCGCGAGCTGCCATTGTACTCGTGCTCTTATAAATTGGACGGTTCTGTTACAACTGGCATTAGAGCAAGATTCAACATTATTGCCATATGTGTATTTAAAACAAAAGTCTTTGTTTTACAAAAACCAGTTTTTGGCAAACTTATAGCTATATATAAATAGGTGCTCAAATCTGAAATTTGAATCTAAGGTGTGCTGGTGATCATTTCCCTTGTGCCCAGTTAAGGATTTCAGGTGGCTAAATAAGTACTAACATGGGGGGTTTTTATTTTCGTTGTCCATACAGCGTGTTATTGTATGGATGCCATTCACTTGAGTGGTAATATATGGATCAAATGCCTCTATGCCCAGGTAAGATGGTGAGTGGCATGACCGCAAGATGTGAGCATGAGGTCTAAGGGGAGAGGTAGCTTTGATATTGAAGTATATATATATCTCATATATACACGGAAGTATCTAATTGTGTGTTAGCTTTGGTACGGCTATATATGCAGATTCTATATGTATGTATAGACGTATTTACTGATGGGTAGCTTTGATACAGAAGTATATATATAGTCAGTATATATGGAAGTATTTAGCATGAAATCTAGAGACTAGACTTTTATTCTTGCATATGTATATGTGGGGTTGGGCTGAAATGAAATCCTTCTATAGGTACGCTAACCATGAATGCATAGATTGAATGTAGATGACGACTAGCTATATATCAAGAGAGTACGTGTTATGCCACCGACATAGAACGTGATTGCCACCTTAGGCTGGCAATTTGGTGAGGACGAATAGGACGAGCATGCATCATGATTGTTGCTTGTGCATAAACATGCTTCTCTCACCCTTGTTCTATTATTGGATAACTCGTCGTAACGCTATGGTCATGTTGTGCACGACCGAAAGCTAACTTGCTAAATGTAAGTAAAACTCATTTTGAAGATATGTACACCTACTTAGTAAAAGGAAATAAAAGATAACAGTACCTTGCCACCATGTTTTGCATGTTATGTGTAGTTGTGTTGCTAGAGATGACTGCTTGTTATGTGCGAGCTTGGTGCTTATTAATAGTCGCTTAAGCTAATTAGATTGAGTGTTTGAAATGCTTGCTTAAGACCATGATGTATGTGTGGATGCTTTGTTACCTAGGTAGTATCACAGTCATTACCCCTTTTGTCCATGGTGAGCATACAAGTGTCGAAGAGCCTAATCCTAGAACCACAATCAAGTTATGTTAATCTCTTGATTGTCTCCTAGTAGATTCCCTTTGCTTAGGAGCTTTAGCGTATATGTGTGATTGTTAGCCCTTGAATGTTTGTGTATCCATGCCTTTGCTTGACTCGTGAGCCTAAGCTTAGTTCCCTTGAATGCTTGCATGTGTCATGGTTGTTTCGCTCCCGTGTGTGAAGACCCTACCCAAAAATCCTTGTTGAACCTCTCTGCTTCTTATCCTAAAGATGGTCTGGTGCAACGCTAATCTCTATCTACCCTAGGCTTTGGAACCTTTTCCTAACAGATCATGTCATTGCTTTATCAACTGAATCCCTAGTCAGTGTATTGGCTCTGTCCCTCAAATCTTGTTTATTTTGTCTCCAACTCTCTCAAGTCTCTGGATGTTTATCGGTCTTGATCTCATGTTGCTACTCAGCAAGACCAAATCTCATGTTAATCTTTATCTGGTAATCACCTTGATGGACACAAGGCGTATATGGAAATAAAGCAAGAGTCTCATGCTCAGTTGTCTTTGTTAGTTAATCTATGTTCCCTTTGTGCTGTGTTTTGATCTTTGGATCGCCTCCTTGTTGACTCCTAACCTTGTGACTACCTTTGCTTGCTATCCCTCCTTCGCATAGTGCTCGCTCCTATGCAACCCAATTTGTGCCACATGAGATTTCTTGTAGGTTGTATGTTCGGTAATGGTGTCTTGCTTAATGACTAACGGTGCCGCCATAGAACCTAGGGCCTCCTTGTGGCTGGCCAGCACATGGTTGTGTTGCTGGGTGCGTGCTGGTATTGAGGTTTCTAATCATGATCCATTATGGAACTACACCAATGTGTCATCTCATCGTGAGGTTTTCTTCGATTATCTCTCCTGATCCTATCAAAAGATCCCCATATTTTAACAGAAGATCCATATATTGGACCAAAAGTAGTAAAGCTTCCTTCCGAAGTTGCAAAGAAGATAACCTTTGAAGAACAGGTCACCGACATAAACATTAACAGACTACAAGAGGTGGTAGATGAGTGATTCTACTTGGCTGTCCCTGTAATGATGTCGATCATCTAGTGAGCAACTTATGTCATCCCCATTGGATTAGAAAAGGTACACAACATGTAATGTTGGACAAGTTATCAGTCAAGTGATAATGGATTGAGATATTATGTGCTGTAATAGGTCACCTAGTGCTCATGAGCTTCCTGTCCAAGTTCTCAACCTTTAGGTGCATAAGGATCATGCAGTAAAAAACCAAACTTCTTCGGTGTGAGCCCTTTTTTGCTGACTTCCAGGGTGACTGTCTGTTTGTGCATTAACTATGATTGTTGCCATCAAGAAGGAAGTTTTGAAGCTTTTTAGTGTTGAGAGACAACTGATTAGTTACTAGTAGGAAGGTTAATCTCTGGCTAGGTAATGACTCCTTGGTAGCTACAAAGGCTATGTCTCACAAAGCAATGTTAAGCGAATAAACAACAAAGCCGGTCAACGATGCAAGTACTGCTTTCTTCTTCAGACCCTAGGTCATCAAGGCAATTCGATTGTGGACAATCACACAGATAGTACAAGATGTTGTATCAGCTAGGTAAAGAGCTAGAGAAAGCATGTTCTTAGTTGAGGACAGCATCACTATGCATCTAGGTGCTGTAAAAGGATTTGTTCTAGACTCTATTGAATGAAGTGCCGAAGGATAATTAGAAATGGTCCCTTATATTTGTAAGACTGTCCCTCCACATGGAGTATGCACTGTGCCCTGCAAAGACAGCCCACAAGTCTAGAGCTTGTGCATCGTCGAGTTGGTGTCTAAATCTACGGTTGAGGTTGTTTCCTAAGAGGCATGTAAGGAAAAAAAAGAACCTAGCCTCTCTCCTTAATGAGAAAGCTATTGCTGCTATACAAAGAGTTAGAGAGTGCAGAACACACTCCACAACATGTGAAGCAAAGGAAAAGAAGAGCGGAAACTCTATCCAAATTTCATGGCACTAAACCGGTTATCCTTAAGCCGGTGATTAGAGGCTCAAACATGGTTGGATTGTCACAAAACTTGACGAGCTCATTCCTCGCTTAGGATACTTCGATGTCTGAAGTTAGTTTGAGGATTGGTTGAGTAAAACATTGGATTTGAGAGATGTTTTGTCAGTTTAGGTCACTAAAATTTCAAAACTGATCAGTTTTGGTAGATGATTTATTTGGGTAGTCAAACGACGTCCGTTTGAGCTAGATTTTGGTCAGTAGTTAGAGGACTCTTGGATCTAAATGCCTACCAAAATTTCTGCACAATGAAGCTGTAGTTTGTGAGATATGAACTGAAAACCAAGGTGTACAGAATCTATGATTTCTCTATTGACTGCTATCATCCCTCACATTAGAAACGTTGTGTTTGTAATTGATGCCAAGATTAGCAACATGGTCAATGTTTTACCGTTAGATAATACTTTAGATGCCCTAGAGAAGACTCCTTGCATCCCCTTTGTGCCTTGCTTGTGCCCTCTCATATCAACAATGTTTGAGCAGTCAAGGTATTCTACAAGTCAAATTGTGCCACTGCGAGTCAAAAACAATTTGAAAAGTGTCAAACAATAGGTTTCAAATTATGATTTTGAGTTGTTGATTGACATTAGAGAGGTAACCTCAATGTCAAAAGTAGTTCAACAAGTAAGCTTTGTTGGATTGTAATTGTACCGCAAAGGAAAGTTGTGCTCAAGCTACTTCGGTAGAGGATTGCTTTTTGAATTTTGTGAAGGAATCTTTGACCACTGCGGTCCTTGAGCATCACTATTCTCCTATTCAGTAGCAATCTTTAACATCAGTTCATCTTTGGGTACTTTCTATGTGTTTTTACCCAAGAGGTTGCATCTACAAACACCCAGATAATGGCTAGCCGCTTGAAGACAGGGATCATCTTTAGTTTTTGTAAAGGGGCATTGAGCAGACTAGGTCAGCTATCACATTCACTGTTCTCTCAACAGACTCAGATAATATAGTGTTGTCATTAGAGAGAGAGAACTACACACATGGAACTTTATGTTGTGTTTCCTCAGTTGGCATTTGAGTGATTGGACAGTCACCAGCGGTGCAAACACCTTCCGCTGGTAGGCCAGTTTCCTAACAAGAAGGGTTTTGTGGAGCATGATTATTCATATACATGCTATACCCACTAGAGAAACAGATATTGATGAGTAGTTAGTTTATGCTTAGTAGCACTCTCCGTATTTCGACAACGAAGTGCTATGCTATCTTAGGATTCCTCATAAAGTAACAATGCTTCATGGAGGTCAATGAAGGAAATTCTTTAGACGAAACTTACTATGAAGAGTAAGTAATAGAAGTGTCTTGACCAATTAGCCTCTCTAATGCTCGAAGCTAAGTAGCCTAAAGCTATTCCTGATGTTGGGAAATGGATGACATGCTTCTCTTCCCTTAAAAGTCTTTCGCACTGAATCTCAGGGCGAGATTCTCAGTAAGCGGGGAGGGCTGTAACACCCTAGGCGTTAGCCACTTGCTAAGTAGTGGGTTTGAGCTCAAACATGACATGTTAAGTGGTAATCAGGAGCCTTTAGTTACTTATCTCAGAAGTGGTGATGAAGGTGTCAAGGTCAAATCTATGAAAATGAGCCCCACTTGAACTTTTGGGAATAAACACAACACCTTTGTGTTTAATGGTAAACCCTTTTTTAGATATATACTTGAGTAATGTTGAAGGTGCCCCTTTTCATGTGCTTCACATCAATTTCCACCCACATTGAATGATTGGAAAAGTTTCATGAAGTTTGAAATCAAGAAGTCACATGAAATGACAAGTTATGTCCCTTGCTTGAATTGCTTTACTAAGTGAATGAGAACATATGTCATCAACCTAACCTTGCAACCTTGCCCAAATGACACTAATTGAACTCTACAACAAAAGTCATGAAGGGTTCATGATGAGTAAATGTCAAGAAAATGCGTCAATGGATCACAAAGCATAATTTAAAGCTTTATTGTGATCCTGTTTTAACCAAAGTAGAACTATAAGTTATGTACTTGTTTTGGTGTTTGACCTTTAATAAAAGTGGTAATTTAGTTTGTGTGCTACAAATTTTGTTCTGGATCAAGAGCCAAATTAGCTTGGAAATAAGTCAAACAGAGGCTCAATAATTAAATCAGCTGTTGTTTTTAGCCCTGGAAAATATTCTGTCTGAGATTAGTGGCAAGGATAGTTGGCATGTCGCTGTTCTTATGTTTTCATTGAGTAACTTGACTTGATCCCATAATAAAAGTTGGAGTTTGCATCTTGGAGAAGTACATACAAAAGGTTGGGATCAGTTTGACCATGTTTGGACCAAGTAATTGGAGCTCAAACTCAGCAAAGTTTAATTCAGGTTAAGTCATTGACAGTGCCATTTTTGGAGCTAATTATCTCCTAATCCGCTGCCCTAATGGCCATGCACCTTTAATAGAAGTTGGAGAGCATCAAGAGTACAACAAACTTCATTTAAGGCCCAAGGTCCAAATCGGCCCGTAGCTGTACCAAATTCAATGCCCACAGCACCCACACCGTCGCCCACCACGTGTTTGACGGAATGCCCACGTGTCCGCCATGCGTGAGAGTGCGCCCCACCATTTCTACCATGTGCTCCTACACTACTCTCTCTCCCTCTCATGTGTGGGATGGTAGCAAGCACTCCCAGCTCCCTCACTCGCTCTCCCTCTGTAGCTTTCGCTCACTCGCTCCTCCTCCCTCGCCCTCTAAGCCACATGCGTGCGCCAGAGTGCGCCCGCCATGGCTGACTCCTGAGCTGAGCTAGCTACTACTGCTATGCACCATGTCTGCACCATCTAGCCTTGCCATTCCCTTCCTTATGTCACGCTACCTCTGTCATGCTGCTTCGCAGGCCGTGCCGTCGCCTACAGCCCTGACCGTCAGAGCCATTTCTGTCGCCGCCATCTACTGTCGTGGTCCCACCACCATGGGCCATCACCGACCACACTGAAACCTTCTATAGGTGCACCCTGCCACCGTAGTGCCACATCACCCCTTTTTTCCAGCCGTATTTGTCATCGTGGTCGCCACCACCGGAGCTGCCTCCGCCACGGGCTCCTATGCTCGTGGCCAGGACACCATGGCCCACCTCACGGCCATCTTTAGCCACTCACCAGTGCACGCAAGCCCCCTGAGGCTTCTTTGCCACTACACTGTCGCTGACAAGCCTCCTCCAGCTGGCATTGGTGAGCTCCCGCACCTCCCTGCTCTCCATTCCGCTCTCCCTTCCTCCCTCTCGCTCTCTCTACTCACCATGCCCAAGCAGTGGAGCTCCATGGCCGCCACCATTTCTTGGCCTCCGAGCTCCCTCACGCCCCACCACGTGCAACACCAGTCTTCTCCTCATCGTGCTCCATCTCATGCTTACTGCTCGCCCAAGCCAAACATCACTGGAGTGCTCTGGCGCCGTGCCTAAGGCCATAGGCACGCGTGGCTAGGCCACCTTGAGCCATCTCCAGCTGAACCGAGCTAGCCCCATAGGTGCACGCCAGCCCCCTGGTGCTCCCCCACCATTTCCCTGACGCCGGCGACGACCTCACCGGCTGGAAATCAGGCTGGCCGGTGATCCTCCTCCTGCCTCCTCTGTTCTGATTAGGGTGGAGGACCTCGCATTCAAATAGAAACAAGTCTAACGGGCTTTCTATAGAAGTCATGACTCATGTGAATAGTCCCTAGAAGGACCATTTCACTAGAATATGCTTTCGTGAAAGTTCAGGGTCCTTAGTGCAAATGTGTTTTTCTTTTATGGCTAAAACTTTGGAAAATCATCGTATATCGTAGAAAAATCAGTAAAATAGCAAATGAAGACATTTTGGAATCCTTGTGAGTAGATCTATGCAATAGAGTCATAATATGTTATGTGTTAGTAGAAAGTTTCTACTATTTTTATTTATTCTTGTAAAGTGCTTTTAGAAATCCTTTTAAGTTTGTCAGATGCATATCTCGAGGTACGAATGTCCTAAAAATGTGATTCCAGTTTTGGGGGTCTTTTTTTGGCATGTGCTGGCTAAGAAAAATATTAAACATGTTGTTTGTACATTGTTTTATGATGTTATAATTTAATCATGATTAATGGTTACTTTAGCTTGCTCTGCTTGATATCACCATATCTACTGTTATACTGCTCCAAATTACCTAAAAGTTTTATGCTAGTATAATTATGGCATGTGTGGGCTCTGGTTAAAATCCCATAGATTTTGGATGTTGCATGATTGAGTTATTGATTTAACTTGGCTAATGATTAATAAATGGTTTATAAATAATTTATATGTGCAAAAATGTGAAATGTGGTTCCTTTGCCTTTGCATGGTGATATTGCAGGCCTAAGAAACTCTAATATGGCTATGTGTTTATAGAAAATGTTGATCTTTAGATTTATCTTGCTCTCGCATGTTTTCTTGCAATGGCAATTTGTCCTTTTTGTAGTAATTAAATTATAAAACTTGAGCATGTGAAATTTGTATAGTAGCCATGTTTTGATAACATCTACCACTCATAAAAGTCTCAACCCCAAACTAGTTGTTCTCATATAGTACTAAAAATAATACATATGTTGCATTATAACTGTAGAGGATGAATGTTGTTAGCATATACATGTATTTATTGTCATGTGATCTTGTAGCTATTTCTACATGCTATGATCATTTGAATATGATTCCAAGATGTTTGGTGTAGGATATATGTCTAAGAATATGTTAGTTTTTAGCAACTAAATGATAGATGAATGTAGCATGCCTTTGCTATTTCGGCTGCATGTACAGTTGTGGTTATGTAATTATTTTTGTGATGCAAATGATGTTTTCTATGAATGTGGTGAATAAAAAAGTGGTAGATAACCTCCTTATCTTGCTTTTCCGAAGATTTCATGATTTTAGGCCTGATGGTTGAGGAGTAGTAGATTTTAGAAGTTTGCTGTCAGGTTTTGCATGTCCTCTGAACAAACCTGAATGATTGTACTATTTGACTTATTTAAACATGGAATCATGTATTGGTGATAATAGAAGAGTTGTGGTTTTTTTCTTAAGCTTTCCAAAATGTCTAAGTGCACTGCTTTGCTAGTCTAGAACTCCGGTTATAGCTGTTCAAAGTGGAGTGACAGATTCTGTCCCAAGTCTAGACAGAGATGTCTTCTTTGTGTTGTTTGACCATGATAGCTATAGAATCATCTTAATATGATAATAAGAAACTTATAAATAACTTAACAAGATTTCCATAAAGTTAAGGATCATGTTTGTTGGATGACTAGAACTCCAGTTATGCATTTATGAAGTTCATGTTAGTTTTCTGTCCTAGTTTGTGCAGATCTGCTTGTTAGTGTTTTTCAACCATGTTAACCTTTGAATCAGCTCTAGGTGTAAATGACAAAGTTGTATACAATTTCCTAAGATTTCTAGAAAGTCTAGTATCACTTTATTGGATACCTATAACCCTAGTTGAGGCTAGAACAAGTGACTAATGTGCTGCTGCCCAGACTCTATGTATGCACTTAAGTTGATTGCCCATTCTTGATGTTGCTTGTGCATGCTCTAAATGGTGTGGCCCTAGTTAATTAGTTGGATAGCTATATGGGTGTTGTTCACATAGTAGCCCTAGCTCTTATATGGTGCTTTGCTTAAATTAGTTCTTGATTGATGAATGGTTACAATAGCTTGACTTAAGTTAACTTGTGTGCCATGCTACCTTGACCTTGTACTTGTCTTGCCTGCTTTCTTGTGATGCATCGTCTGTGGCACTTCCATGCATTCATACATCTACATTGTGCATCTCATCTAGGTACGCTAGATGCACCACGTGAAGGACGTGATGTTGGAGCCAAACCCTGAAGGCGGTGTATGGTGGTGAACCTGTCCCAAAGATGGAAGGACTAAGCAAGTGCTAGGACCAGAGATGTCACCAAGATGATGCAAGCTAACTAAACTGACTTTGTGTTGGATCCTAGGCAAGTCCCGGAGCATTCTAAGCCTCCTATGTTTTTACAAATATCACTTGAGTCCTTTATGTTTGATGCATTAGGTTATAAGAGTTGATTGGAAACACTTGATGCATAGAACTACCTTGTCCAGAAATATACCTCGAACCCTATGTAGGTCCAGGATCGAATAACTACTTAGCAATGCTTAGCTCGGTAGAAGTCGGGTGATTCCCTGTCACCTATTGGATATAGGTGGACACTGAACCATGGTTGGCTATATTTGCTATCATGTAAAAGAACCATGGGATGTTGTCAATTGAGGCTGGACGAAGTCTATGTTGTAAGTT
This sequence comes from Miscanthus floridulus, assembly GCF_019320115.1. NCBI lineage: Eukaryota > Viridiplantae > Streptophyta > Magnoliopsida > Poales > Poaceae > Miscanthus > Miscanthus floridulus. The sequence goes on from NC_089585.1 coordinate 73,591,943, forward strand.
GACTCATGTGATTCTATCTGCGCCGATTAAGGACCACATCATTGTTGGCCCTTAGTCATTTTGAACGTATGCCTCTCACTTAGCTGGCCAGATAACTCATTCCTGACTGTGTAGCCGAGTATAGGCCAGGCCTCGTTCTGTTAGAGTGCACACACTGGAGGTAGTAAGGTTGTGTGGGGAGCCAGTGTGAGGCCAAGGGTAGGTTAAGAGTCCTAATTGACCTAGCATCCGGTAGTGTCCCTGATGGTGTGGCACTGATCAAACCCACTAAATGTGTACCTGAGTTATACCAAAGGTGACCTAAGGCTACTATAGCTGGTAGACCTAGGTTTGTGTTAGGAATACTACTCAGCTGGTTGCAATCGATTCGAATCGTCGTCTCTCCTGGATAGTGAGAAACTTGACTGAGCTTGTTCTATCAGTAGTTTTAATGGCAAGTGGAATGGTTCTAAGAATAAGATAATAAATGGCTATGGTTATTATTGTGCTATCACTAATGATATACCACATGTTTGGCATAGGTTAGTTGCTAATCTAGAGACGAATAGCTATATTAACTTGGTGACTAAATTATAAAATGTATAGTTGAATTAGTGGCTTTTTATGCAAAATGTTGTCAAGCTAGCTCCACTTATAAAGCCTTGCATGATCCTTAGAGTCACCTTATTTTTGGTTTATGATGGGTAAGTCTAGCTAAGTACCTTCTTGTACTCAGGCTTTATTTCCCATTTGTTGCAGATAACATAGTCTATCATGGCTATTGTAAGAACTGCTTCTGTCCCACAGTGGACGAGGAGTAGGCCTAGGGCAAGGCTCTTCTATTTATATATCTAATCTCTGATGCTTTTGTGGGTCATGATCATGAACTAGCTTGTATTAAACAATGGTGTGAGATGTTGGTTTTAAAACTACTTTGCTTCTGCTACTACCTTATTTGAAACTTGAGTTGTAATAACTTTAATCGTACTTTTATGTATGGTAATGTATTTGTGAACTTTATGTAACATGTGGCATGTATGTTGAACCATGTATGATCTTTGTTGTATATTGGCGATGAATCGAGACCCGTCGTGGTACTTGATGGACTACCGGGTTTATATGGGCTCATGTATGAAAGTGCGACCGTTTGCGGGCTGCCATTGTACTTGTGCTCTTATAAATTGGATGGTTCTATTATAGATGCTATGTGATCTTCCATGTTAAGCTTTTGGTTTTTGGCTACGTTCGAGCCCTTCATTTTCTTGGCGGTGTTCGAGCCATGTTTTTCTTTTGTGATGATTTGGTATCATCACGTTGGGGGGATTTGGTATCTTCCCGGTTTTTGTGTTTCCAACCCCTAAGAAGCCATAGTAGAGTTATATGGACATCTAAGGTCACGTACATTCAGGTATGAGGTCTCGTTAGGTCTATTTCGTCCATTGATCATGGATGAGGTTGCACCTATCGTGTGGGGAAATTTATACAGCTCTATAGAGTTACTTAAACCTATTCGAATAGCCATGTCCTTGGAATGGGCAAATGCTAGAATGGGATACTATGATTAGTTTTACTTTTATGTGTAATGAAACTGGTAATGGAATTGATGCTAATCCGGGTACTAGTGGGAATGGTAATACTCCGCTAGGGCCCAACCCCTAACTATAATCACCACTACACTTCTATTTCCACCCTATGGTTAGGGCTTGCTGACTATGTCCTGTTGTTGACACATAGACCTCGGCACTAAAGAACACTATGACTTCGACAAGGTAGCGTACTATGAGGATTAGGAGTCCTGTAAGGAGATACATTCGTAGGATTATGACATCGAGGCTAGGGTTTCGGCCGCGCTCAAGTTGCTTGTGGAATAGGACACCACTTCGCTAGTTTAGTAACTCCGCTCTAGAGACCACCAATAATGTCATTTCACAGCCATAGTCTTCCGCTAGATATATAGCCTATGACCGTGCCCCTTCAGGCTACTGTTGTAAGACCTTATTTCTAGATATCAATAAAAGCTCAAAACCTTTTATTATATATATGTGTACCATTCTTGTGATTTAGTGTGTATTTGTGCAGTGATCCTGGTGCAAATATGGATGCACTTAGGACTCTCAAATTGAGGGGCCAACAGAGTGGTATCAGAGCCAAGCTTGACCATAGGACGAAGCCCTAGCATTGAAACGCATTAGATAGTCTTATAGCAATAGTATTTACCGAAAACCTAATAGTAGTAAAGTCAATGAACTTTCCCCAGTGTCGTTTCTCATTTGCATAATTGTTTCTAACCCTTGTGGTGAATTTTTGCAGCAATGGATGAAATATGGGAGCATTTGGAGTGTTTGACCATTGGAGGATTCCCACCACTCTTTTGGGAGACACTCCAGCGCTTGGGTCACACTGAGCCTCCCATGTACTACTATTGTGAGTGTGATGTGGATGGTGTACTCAAGTGCGAGATGCACCTGCATATTACTGAGCATCCAATCAACACTAAGTTCAGGGTCGGATGCATCCCAGCAATCGAAAGAGAACTAAGTGACACATGTTAGATTGCAGCACGCTGGGCTCTCATGGACATTTGTCAACAGTATGAAGCAAAAGTCAACAATACTCATGCAAAGTTCTTCCTAGTGTTGGACCAGACCTCTCTTATTTGGCGTAAGAAGATTAAGGCAATGGAAAAGGTGAAACCATAGGCGCCAGAATACACTCTAATGACTATAGCCAAGTACCTACATGCCCTCGACATTCTCTATGAAAATCATGAAGTGGAGCTAAAGATAAAGAACACTAAACTCAAAGAAGCAGAAGCTAAAGTACAAGCACTAAAGATGGATCTACTCATGCTAAATTCACAGCTATCAACCATGAGAGAAGAAAAAGAACAATGCAAACAAGAACTACAGAAGGCCCTTGAGTGCCCAAAGGCAAGGAAAAGAACAAGGAGAGCCCACTAAAGAATCAACCACCCACAACAACAAGAAGACCGCTAGGGATGCAAATACCATCGAACCCTCTCAAGTTCTTTTTAGGACTTGGATGCTAAGGGATATGCATGTGGACCTCATGATGGGACCTTCACAAGATACAATTCATGTATAATAAATAATGGGAACTATAGTGACTAGTAGTAGTGTTTAGTACCCTGGAGTAGTAGTAGTACGCTTAGTGTTGCTTCGATGTCATTATAAGTACAAGTAGTCACGTAGTAATCACTCTAGCAGTTGTTGTATGATGCACCCTTGTATCATATATGTATGACTGTTTGTGTGATATGTATTGTGTTTGTTTATGTATATGTGTCTTTGCTTGTTTGTTATTTTCTTGCACCCAAATCCTAGAGGATGTCTTCTCATCCTTGCCGCTCCATGGCAACAGATGGAAAGAAGGTCTGATAGGTTTCGGGATCACCGTGAAAGGGCCGCCGAAAGGCAGATTCATGAGGAAGAAGAGCTAGTTGCACCACTAACCTAGAGAAAGGCAGAACAAAGGCAATCGTGATCATCGTAATCATAGGCATGGGCATGAGCAACCACCAGAAGATAAGGATCGATGGAGTGGAATTTTGAGTTGATTTGGTAGTGCTTAAGACCAAAGGTTTGGACATAATACTAGGAATGGATTGGTTAAAGAAACACCATGGCACTATATCCTGCAGCAACAGAGAGCAGTAACCCTGATAAATCACAATGGAATAAAGGTAGAATGTCACCCTCAAGCCCCCAAAGCAGAACCAATGGTTTGCAGTATGCAGGCAACAAGCATTGAAGAAGTACCAGCCATATGTGAATACCCCAATGTATTCCCTGACGAGTTACCTAGAATGCCACCTGACTGGAGACTTGGAGTTTATAATTGACCTAATCCCCAGAACCGCACCCATTGCAAAGAGACCCAACCAAATGGCAGCCAATGAGTTGGAAGAATTGAAGAAGCAATTATGAGAGTTACAAGATAAAGGATACATCAGGCCAAGTTCATCATCCTAGGGATCACTAGTTCTATTCGTGAAGATGGCGGTCTCAGAATGTGTATTGACTACCGGATCAATCAATGAAGTACCATCAAGAACAAGTACCCTCTACTAAGAATCGATGACCTCTTTGATCAACTAAAGGTGCCAAGTATTTCTCTAAGATAGATTTGAGATCAGGCTACTATCAACTAAAGATTCGGCTCAGCGATATACTGAAGACCACATTCGTGACCCGCTATGGACAATATGAGTTTGCCATAATGCCATTTGGACTAACCAATGCCCTGGCATATTTCATGAACCTAATGAACACGATATTTATGGAGGAATTGGATTAATTCATGGTAGTATTCATCAATGACATTCTCATCTATTCAAGAAGTGCTGAAGAACATGAACAACACTTGAGAGTAATATTGTACAAGCTACGAGCACATGAGTTATATGCCAAATTCAGCAAATGTGAATTTTGGCTACAAGAAGTCACCTTTCTAGGACACATTATCACCACTGAAGGAGTAAAGGTAGACCCAGAAAAAGGTTAAGGCCAGTATCAGAATCGAAGCAACCCACAAACGTGATAGAAGTTCATAGTTTTCTTAGACTAGCAGGCTACTACCAAAGATTTATTGAAGGATTTTCAAAGATTGCAAGACCCATGACAACTTTGACATAGAAAGGAAAAGAATTCAAGTGGACAGAAGCATGCGAGAAGAGTTTCCAAGAGTTGAAGACCCGGTTAACCACAGCCCAGTACTCACACTACCTAGACATACACATAAGTTTTATAATATACTGTGATTCCTCATGACAAGGATTAGGATGTGTCCTAATGCAAGATGATAAAGTAGTTGCCTCCGCCTCTCGACAACTGAAGAAACATGAGGAAAATTATTCGACACATGATTTAGAACAAGCAGTCAGTAGTGCACACATTGAAGATATGGAGACACTATCTCATTGGAAATAAATGTGAGATATTTACAGACCACAAGAGTTTTAAGTATATTTTCACTCAGCATGATTTGAACCTACGACAAAGAAGATGGTTGGAACTAATCAAGGATTACGATTTAAGCGTACAGTACCACCCAGGAAAAGCCAATGTAGTTGTAGACGCATTAAGCAGAAATGCATATTGTCACTACATGACTGACTCTAAACTGAAGACCAGAGCTAGCACAAGAAGTTCACCAACTAAATCTGCAAATTGTACCACAAGGTATCTTAAATGCCCTACATATACGATCGACCTTGGAAGATCAGATAAAGCAAGCTCAAGACAAGGATGAAGAAATACAACATTTTAGGGAATGAAGTAGTAAGAAGGAACTCCTAGGATTCAAAGTCGACGAGCAAGGGAAGTTATGGTATGAAGACCTGGATATGCATACCAAAAGATGAAGCACTCCGAAGGATAATATTAGATGAAGCACACCTTTCAACCTACTCTATCCACCCAAGATCAACCAAGATCTACACAGACCTCAAGCAAAGATACTGGTGGACCAGAATGAAAGGAGATATCACAGAATATGTCGCCCGATGCGACACGTGAAGATGAGTCAAGGAAGAACATCAACAACCAGCAGGACTACTTGAACTATTGCACATTCTAGTATGGAAATGGGATGAAATCAGCATGGACTTCATAGTGGGATTACCTAAGACACCAAATGGGCACGACTCAATTTGGGTTATAGTAGATCGATTGATGAAAATGGCACACTTTATTCCAGTAAGGACCGATTACAAGGGTAACAAGTTAGCACAGCTATACATCGACAACATCCTTAGATTACATGGAGTACCAAGCCATATAGTCTCAGATAGAGGGACTCAATTCACTTACCCGATTTTGGAAAAGCTTACACAAAGCTTTCGGAACATGCCTAGACTATAGCTCCACCTATCACCCACATACCGAGGGATAGATAGAATGAGTAAACTAGATATTGGAAGGCATGTTGTGAGCCTACGCACTGACCTATGGAAAAGACTAGGAAAAGAGCCTATCGTTCAGTAGAATCTCCCACAAAAATAGTTACCAAGCAAGCTTAAAAATGGCACCATTCGAAGCCTTGTATAGAAGGAAGTGCCAAACACCATTGATGTGGTCGAGGTTAGAGAAAGAAGCCTATTTAGCCCTAACATGATCAAGGAAGCCAAGGAACAAGTAGCCAAAGTCTGAGAGAATTTAAAGGCAGCACAAAGTAGACAGAAGAGCTATGCGGATATCCGGAGAGGACCGTTAGAACTCTAATCCAGAGATTTTGTCTACTTAAAGGTATCACCCATCAGCGATACTAGAAGATTTCTAGTCAGAGGAAAGTTAGCCCCATGGTATATTGGACCATACCAGATCATTGAAAAGATTGGAGAAGTAGCCTACTACTTGGAGTTATGTTCGGAAATGTCAGACATACACGATGTGTTTCACGTGTCACAACTAAAGAAATGCCTGAGGGTACCAGAAGAACAAGCACCTATGGAAGCCATGGATTTATAACTAGATTTGCAGTATTAGGAAAGGCCAATCAAAATATTGGATACAGTCACCCGACAAATTAGGAGGACAATAGTAAGATTTTGTCAAGTACAATGGAGTAATCATACAGAGGCAGAAGCCACATGGGAAAGAGAAGACGATCTTAAAAAGGAATTTCCCTATCTATTCGAGGGTCAGCTCGAATCTTGAGGACGAGATTCCTTTTTAAGGGGGTAGATTTGTAACACCCTAAAAATTTGACCTAATTTGAAAATCACTAAAAATTGAACTTTTTAAAACTTTGCATAGGAACTAGAATATATAACCAACATAGATAATACTTACCAAATAAATTAACATAGGAAATAAAACTTGACGTGTGAAACTTTGTGTGTGAATGTTTGCTTGACTTGTTGAACTTATGGCGGTACACCTTGCATACTCATGCATTCAAATTTGAATTCAAATCATATAAACATATGCATATATATAATCTAGGAAATAGAAAAGAGAAAGGAAAATAAGAAAAGCCACTTGGGCTCAATCTCCCCTCTCTCTCTTTTGGCCTGCAGCAGCATCCCACCTCCCTCCCCTCTCCCACATGAGCCAGCCCCTCCCTTCCCCTCTCCTTCTTGTTGATGCCCAGACCCCACGTGTCAGCTTCGTCGTCCACCTCTGAAGCTGGCGGCCGTACGCGGCACAGTGCCATGTGTCAACGCCCGCCAGCGCCACCCCAGTGCTAGCGTGCCAAGCCACTAGAGTAGCTACCAAGGCAGTTCAACATGCGCATGGGCAAGCTCCAGCTATGGCAAAGTGACCTGACGAGGTCAACCATGAGCACGCGTGGTGGATAAGAGCGGTCAGGGAAATATCTTGCCATCGGGACACCGACCTAGCTGGCCTATAAATAGGCCTGGCCGGCGATGCTCTCGCCTCGTCCTCTCCACCATCCACTCCACCGATGTTTGGAACACACCATCTCCCCCTTCATTTCACCTCTCCCCTCCTCCTTCCCACCCTTTTCCTATTCCCCCAATTCGGGAGTTCACCTAGCGCCATTAGTGCCACCTTCCCGCTTCTTCTTCTCCGCTCTATCCTTGGCCATTTGGAGTGACCGATGGGTCCTAGTGCCCCTCCTTATCTCTTTTGCTAGCTAGTTGGTCGTCTCCCTCTCTGTGATGCGCTATCACCGCGTGCCTTGCTCCGCTGAGCTACCATGGCCATCGGCCATCATTGGCAAGGTCGCCTAGGGCACCATGCCACCTCCACCACACTCACCACTCACCCACACTCATGTACACATTAACTGTTGTGATGGTAGAGGCTCGTAAGGCTAGGTCCATGATGCAGCACCGCCGTAGTCCCTTCAACAAGCCGCCACTACCACCAAGGGTACACCCGGCTAGTGTACACAGAGAGCTAAAAATACATCTTCCTAGCTTAGAAAAATTCCTAGAAAATTTGTAAATAAACTAGATGCATTAGGGAATTTAATCATGTAGGTTGCACATATTTTCATGCACCAGAAAATGCATATAAAATTCCACCTAGTTAAATAGTTATAGGATAAACTTATAAAATATATAACTTTTAAACCCCAACTCCTTTTTACATGAAACCACCTCTAAAATTCATCTAAAATCCAACCCCATCATTTGCACCTAGTACCACCATATTGTTCTATGGTTGCTTTTATCTTTCTTTTGTGGTTAGCATTATTCTTATTTCAATCGATACACCTAACAGACGACTGATAATCATCAGGAGGATGAGGACCCGAATTTCATAGATGTGCCAGAAGGTGACAATGATGAAGGCAAGTCCTAGCTCCCCTCCCTACCATCTTGCTTCAAACCACTAAAATGCTAAAACATGACTATAAGGTGATTAACCTAGAATATGAGCTCGGTCATTATGATTATTGTTAAATTAAGATAAAGGATTATCTTGCTATTTCATGAGCTCCACACTATGACTAGATTTAAGGATAATAATGGAACATAAAATTGTTAAACCTGAAACTAAACCCTAACATGGGGCGAGTGGTGGTATACTATGGAGGTAGTATACCATGGTAGGGATGCCTAGAGAGGATTCCTATGGGAGATACTCGACTCGGTCACATAAGGACCGGTTCGTAGTCCCTCTCGCCTAGTGAGATATTACATACAACCACATGTCTATATGGGTAGGCTTGATCTCACACCCCGTTAGATAGAAGTATAATTTCTACTAGGAGGCCGATATAGGCAGCGGAATATCAGGAGCCAACATGGGGGATAGGTTTTCTTCCATGGTCCTGGTTGGCATGGATGCTATGTGATCTTCCATGTTAAGCTTTTGGTTTTTGGCCACATTCGAGCCCTTGATTTTCTTGGCCATGTTCAAGCCATGTTTTCTTTTGTGATGATTTGGTATCATCATGTTGGGGGATTTGGTATCTTCCCAGTTTTTGTGTTTCCAACCTCTGAGAAGCCATAGTAGAGTTATATGGACATCTAAGGTCACGTACATTCGAGTACGAGGTCTTGTTAGGTCTATTTCGTCCACTGATCATCGATGAGGTTGCACCTATCATGTGGGGAAATTTGTACAACTCTGTAGAGTTACTTAAACCCATTCGAATAGCCATGTCCTTGGAATGGACAAATGCTAGGATGGGATACTATGATTAGTTTTACTTGTATGTGTAATGAAACTAGTAATGGAATTGATGCTAATCCGTGTACTAGTGGGAATGGTAATACTCCGCTAGGGCCCAACCCCTTATTATAATCACCACTACACTTCTATTTCCACCCTATGGTTATGGCTTGCAGAGTACGTATGTACTCACCCATTGTTGACACATAGACCTCAGCACTAAAGAAGACTAAAACCATCTAGCTCCTAGTTGGATTTCAGTGATTAATGACAATATGAGATTACTGTGACTAACGTGTGTTTTGTAGATGCAATTAAGTTAGGTCATGGTAATGACAATTGATTGGGCAATCATGGTTGTCATGCCCCTATGATGGAAATCAATTCGGTTTTGAAAGGATGGACGACAAGGTTAAGGATGGACTAGCTCTAAGTGTTGTTTGGTGTTGAAGAGACACTTAGAGTAGTTTAGGACTTTGTTTTTCCTTTGGCCATACTATTAAGGGGGGTATGGACAGGTAGCTTGACCTAGGTGAGTCTAGTGGGTTAGGTGTGGTGCACACTTGTTAAATCTAGCACTAGGTAGCTCCTAAATAGCCCTTAGATCAATTGGAGCAAACTTCATTCACATATGATTGAGAGTTGGAAGTGAATGGAGGGTCAAATGTTGATCGGACGCTGGTTTCGGTGTGACCAGGATGCTGGTGCAGAATCCAGTCTGTTCATTTGATCAAGGTGATTTCATCTGGTGCGAACCGGACACTGAGAGGTGAGCGACCGGACGCTAGGGTGCCAGCGTCCGATCAACTCCAGTAAGGTTCCAGGGAAGGGAAAATCATGACCGGACGTGTCTAGGTCAGTGCTGACCGGACAGCTATCCTAGCTGTCCTGGTCACAACTTAAACAATGAGTTTCAGGGTGAACTGACCAGAGCGTCCGGTCAACATGATCGGAGCGTCCGGTCACCCCGTAGAGGCACATAATGGTTCATTTTGAACACGGGTGTATAAATACTTCCTCCATTCGTGTGAGGGGGTACTTTTGCTCATTCCACTAGCTGAGAAACACCGTTGAGAGTACCAAGAAGAGCAAGGTCCTAGTGAGGTGTTGAGATTTGAGAATCCCAAAGAGAGCCCTCATTAGTGAAAGCAAGAGTAGTAAAGTGTGCATCCACCATTCTCATTAGGCTTGTCGTGGTCAAGTGAGAGTTCATGCTTGTTACTCTTGGTGATCACCATAACCTAGATGGCTTGGTGGTGATTGGGAGCTTGGTGATCATCCGGCGGAGCTTGTGGATGACCCAACTCAAGTTGTGAGCAGGTTGTGGGTGATTCACCGCGATGGAGTGTCGAAGAATCAACCCATAGAGAGCACTTGATCCTTGCACGGACCAAGGGGGAGCTACACCCTTGCGCGGGTGCTCCAATGAGGACTAGTGGGGAGTGTCAACTCTTTGATACCTCAGGCAAAACATCACCGCGTTCCTCCTTCTCTCTTTACTTTGAGCATTTACTTTGAGCAATTCAATTCTTGTCATTTACATTCATAGAATTGCCATTGCTAGAGTAGGATTGGAACATAGGTTGCTAAATTTTTGTGTGGTAGATCAATAGAAACACTTTCTAGGCACAAGGGGTTAATTGGCCTAACCATAAGGTTTAATTATTGCAAAGAATTTTAGAATTAGCCCAATTCACCCCCTCTTGGGCATCTTGATCCTTTTAATTGGTATCGGAGCCTTGTGCTCATGTATTTAGGCTTAACCGCGTAGAGAAAGATGTCTCACAGTGGATGGACCTCCTCCTATCTTTGAGGGGGATGATTTTCCATATTGGAAAATCCGCATGGAGGCGTATTTAGAAGCTCTAGATGTTGGAATACTTAGAGCTGCCTTATAAGGTTTCCCAAAACCTTGGGATGCCACACACCTACAAGGTGATGAGGTGAATTACGAAAAATGGAATGCAAAGGCTAGAAACACCATATTTAGAGGCCTTTGTAAAGATGTGTTTAACCGGGTGAGGAACCACAAGGACACCCATGCACTATGGTCAGATGTTTGTGTGCTCCATGAGGGAACAAAGAGTGAGCGTGAGGAACGCTATCATCTCATCATGAAAAAGCTTAACTCTTTTGAAATGCTTCCTAAAGAATGTGCTAATGAGATGTACTCACTGTTTGAATGTTCTTGTAGAGGAAGTCAATGGGCTTGGACTCACTCAAATGCAACCATCCAATGTTGTAAGAAAAATCTTGAGTGTCCTCCCCATTGATAAATATGGGCATATTGTGACCATGCTTCATCAAGGTGATCTTTCAACTGCTACACCAACACAAATCTTGGGAAAGATCAATGCTCATGAGATGTACATGCACATCACACCACAAGATGGCTCATCCTCTACTAAGAAGAAAGACAATGACTTAGCATTCAAAGCTAGCCAAGAGAAGGGCAAAGCAAGGCTTGAGTATGAGAGCTCAAGTGATGATGAAATTGATGATGCAAGTCTAGCTCTCATGGTGAGAAGAACTGCCAAGATGCTAAAGAAGCTCAACAAGAGTGGCATCAAGTTCAATGGCAAGAAAAAGAAGTTCTTCACTAGCTCTAGAAGGAAGCCAATCTTGGAGATGGATTGCTACAATTATGGAGAACTTGGTCATCTAGCACACCAATGTACAAAGCCCAAGAAAGACAAGTACAAGGGCAAGAAAGATGACCCAAGGTAATGAAGAAGAAGATGAGAAGAAGAAAAACAAGCCATACAAGAAGAAGGATGGCAAGAAGAAGGACTTTCACAAGAAAAAGAAGAATGGCAAGGCATACATCATCGGTGATTGGCTCATGGACATTGATTCATCAAGTTGCTCATCCGATGATGATAGTGATAATGAGAAGGTGACCGCCATTGTAATTGACTCTTCATCATCTTCACCAACACCACCTCCATCATCCTCTACACACCTACGCCTTATGGCCAAAGGTGAACGCAAGGTATCAAATGATGATGATAGTAGTGGTGATGATCATGCTAATAATGATGATACTGATAGTGATAGTAGTGATAGTGATGATGATGAATATGAAACACCTTCATATGATGATCTTGTAAAATTGCTAAATCAATATACTAGGATCATTAGAAAGACTAGAGCTAAGAATGACAAGCTAGAAGCTAAGAATGATTCTCTTTTAGCTAAATGTGATATAGCCAAAAAGGCTAGTGTTGAGCTTAGAGAAGAAAATGATGCTATGTCATCCAAACTCAAGGAGCTCAAATCTTCTAAGAAAGATCTTAAAGATAAACATGATAAACTTGAGAGGATACACAATGAGCTCATCACTAGCCATAATATACTAAAAGATGAATATACCAATCTTAAGATTAATCATGATAATCTTGTCATTGCTCAAGAATTTTAATCCAATGAGCCACATGATGCTACTAACGATGTTGTTAAGATTGATATAGCTACATCATGTGATGATTTGATCATTGAGAGCATTGAGCAAAGTTCTAGTAGCAAGGGCAAGCAAGTGGTTGAGTCTGATAATTATGATGAGTACGTCAAGCTCAAGAATGATAATGAGAAGCTCAAGAAAGATTTTGAAGAGTTCAAAACCCACAACACTATTGTACTAGAAACTCTTGATCATGATGGTGAGTTGATTCTTGAGAATGAGAAGCTAAAAGAAGAGAACAAGAGACTCAAGGAAGAGAAAAATAATGATGCTCTCAAGGAAGAGAACAAGAAGCTCAAGTTGGAAAAAGAGCATCTCAAGATTGGATTGAGCAAGTTCACAAGAGGCAAGCATCTTCAAAGTGAGCTACTAATGAACACCGTCATGAAGATGGATAGAAGTGGCATTGGGTACATGGCAAATAAAGAGAAGAAGGCTCAAGCTCAACAACAACATCAAAAGCCAAAGCCAAAGAAATGCTTTGAGTGTGGACAAGAAGGCCACTTTGCCCATGAGTGTCAAACTCCACCACCACAATCCTTGCCCAAGCAAGCTAGACCTTTTGCATTCAATGCTCATTACATGCTTAGAAAGGATTCTAGTGGTAAAATGAAAGTCATGTTCTTAGGACCTCCCAACAAGAATAGGCCTAAGAAGATTTGGGTTGCAAAGCCACTTGTTGAGAAAGTCAAGGGCCCTCAACAAGTTTGGGTTCCTAAAGCTTGATCTCTTGTGTGTAGGTGAACTACAAGACCGGTGGAAGTCATTGGGTAATTGATAGTGGTTGCACACAACATATGACCGGTGATCCTCATATGTTCACCTCACTAGATGAAGAAGTAGATGGATAAGAAAGAATCACATTTAGAGATAACTCAAAGGGCAAAGTCAAAGGATTGGGCAAAGTGGCAATATCAAATGATCATTCAATCTCAAATATGCTATATGTTGCTTTATTGAGCTTCAACTTGCTATCCGTTGGACAATTGTGTGATCTTGGCTTTCAATGCCTATTTACCGAGAAGGAAGTGGTTGTATCCAAGAAAAATGATGATCAAGTGATATTCAAGGGATTTAGATACAACAACCTATATCTAGTGGACTTCCCCTCCGAAGATGCTAACTTGAAGACATGTCTATTCACCAAAACAACACTTAGGTGGCTATGGCATAGAAGACTTGCTCATGTTGGGATGAGCTCACTCAAGAAGCTAATGAAGAATGATTTGGTGAGAGGGTTAAAGGATGTGAAGTTTGAGAAGGACAAGCTTTGTAGTGCATGTCAAGCCGGCAAACAAGTTGCAAACACTCATCCTACAAAAGCTTTCATGTCAACCACAAGAGTGCTAGAGCTCCTACACATGGACTTATTTGGACCAACAACATAAAAGTTTCGGAGGAAATCTTTATTGTCTTGTGATTGTTGATGACTACTCTAGATACACATGGGTATTCTTCCTTCATGATAAATCTGAAGTGGCATCATGCTTCAAGAAGTTTGCCAAGAGAGCTCAAAATGAATTTGAAGTGAAGCTCAAGAAGATTAGAAGTGACAATGGGAAAGAATTTGACAACACAAACATTGAAGCCTATTATGATGAAGTTGGGATCAAGCATGAGGTCTCCGCAACATATACTCCTCAACAAAATGGTGTAGTTGAGAGAAAGAACCGAACACTAATCACATTAGCAAGAACAAAGCTTGATGAGTACAACACCCCCAAAGATCTATGGGCGGAAGCTATCAACACTACATGCTACGCATCCAACTGCCTATTCCTTCAAAAGTTTCTTAGCAAGACACATTATGAGTTGCTCAATGGGAAGAAGCCTGGATGTCTCCTTCTTTAGGGTGTTTGGTTGCAAATGCTACATCTACAAGAAGCAGCAACACCAAGGGAAGTTACAAAGACATTATGATATTGGTTTTCTTGTTGGTTACTCATCAAAGTCCAAAGCATATAGAGTATTTAATCATGCTACCAGGCTTGGTTGAAGAAACATATGATGTGGAATTTGATGAATCTAACAGCTCCCAAGGAGCATATGAGAATCTTGATGATGTAGGTGATGAACCATTGAGGGATGCTATGAAGAACCTTCTGGTTGGAGACATCAAGCCTAAAGATGATGAAGATGGTGTACAAGTCATTGATCGACCTTCTTCATCAAGTGTGCCACAAGATGGTGATAAAGATGGGAGAGATGAAAATGAAGATACTCATGTCTCCCATGATCAAATGGTGGTACAAGCACAAGATGTTGATGCTCCACAACCTCCCCCTCAAGTGGTTGATAGAAGAAATACACCTCTACTACAAGCTCATCCACAAGATCACATCATAGGGAGTCCATCAAAGGGTGTAATGACTCGATCACAAAAACTTGCTTCTTTTATTGAACATCACTCTTTTGTCTCTTTCTTTGAGCCTACTAAGGTAGAAGAAGCTCTTCAAGATCTGGATTGGATAAATGCCATGCATGAAGAGTTGAACAACTTTACCCGCAATGAAGTTTGGACTCTTGAAGAGCGACCACAAGGTGCAAGAGTCATTGGAACAAAGTGGGTGTTCCACAACAAGCAAGATGATCAAGGAGTTGTTGTGAGGAACAAGGCAAGACTAGTGGCAAAGGGGTTCTCTCAAGTTGAAGGTTTGGATTTTGGAGAGACCTTTGCACCGGTTGCAAGACTAGAAGCCATTCGTATCCTCCTTGCATATGCATCACATCATGAAATGAAACTATATCAAATGGATGTGAAAAGTGCATTTTTAAATGGCTTTATTAATGAACTAGTCTATGTTGATCAACCTCCCAGGTTTGAAGACCCTAGATATCCTAATCATGTTTATAGGTTGTCCAAGGCATTATATGGGCTTAAGCAAGCCCCAAGAGCTTGGTATGAGCGCCTTCGAGACTTCCTCATTGAGAAGGGCTTCACCATTGGGAAGGTCGACACCACATTATTGACCAAGAAGCTTGATGGACATATCTTCATTTGTCAAGTATATGTTGATGATATCATCTTTGGATCATCAAATGAAGATTCATGCAAAGAATTTAGTGAATTGATGTCGAAAGAGTTCGAGATGTCAATAATTGGAGAGCTTACATTCTTTCTTGGTTTTCAAGTCAAGCAAATGAGAGAAGGGATTTTCATCTCTCAAGAGAAATATACAAATGATCTTCTCAAGAGGTTCAAAATGGATGAATGTAAGCCAATCAAGACACCAATGCCAACTAATGGACATCTCGACCTAGATGAGGGAGGTAACATGGTTGATCAAACTCTCTACCGCTCTATGATTGGTAGCTTGTTGTATTTAACCGCATCTTGGCCCGACATCATGTTTAGTGTGTGTATGTGTGCTAGATTTCAAGCTAATCCTAAGGAAACTCATTTAAGTGCCGTTAAAAGAATCCTTAGGTACCTTAAGCACACACCAAGCATTGGCCTTTGGTATCCCAAAGGAGCTAGATTTGAATTAATTGGCTATTCTAATTCGGATTATGCCGGATGCAAAGTTGATAGGAAAAGCACATCCGGAGGGTGCCATTTGCTTGGTAGATCACTTGTGTCTTGGTCCTCCAAGAAACAAAATAGTGTGGCTTTATCCATCGCCAAAGCAGAATACATTACCATGGGTGCTTGTTGTGCACAAATACTTTATATGAAACAAACTTTGCTAGACTATGGTGTAGTTCTAGAAAGAGTACCTCTTTTGTGCGACAATGAAAGTGCAGTAAAACTTGCAAATAATCCGGTTCAACACTCTTGCACTAAGCACATAGATATCCGCCATCACTTTCTTAGAGATCATGTTGCTAAAAATCATATATCACTAGAAGGTGTAAGGACCGAGGATCAATTAGCGGATATCTTTACTAAACCGCTAGATGAGGCGATGTTTTGTCGATTGCGGAATGAGCTCAATGTGCTTGATTTTAGTAACTTCACTAGAAAATGAGCTTGTGTTGTCCCTTGCATTGCATTGTAATATACAACATGTTTACTTTATGGCAATGCACATACGGCTTGTCTAACATGGTTAACATAACCGCTAGAAAGTGTGTGAAGAAGCTTAACCTTGGATCAAACTTGACAAGCAACTAGATTTACTTTCAAGTATTGCATTGCATATGCATGAATGTTGTTTTGTCGTTTCTTTTCAATCACCCTTTTATTGCCTATTTTCTTAAAAAGAATTATAGCCTAAGGCAAAATATTTTGAAAATTTTGAGGATTTGAGAGAGGTCACTCACATCAGTCTCAATTGGTGTTTATTTGGATCTTATTGAAGTTAGGACTTGATTGGGAATAGGCAGCGCGAAGGAACTTTAAAGATTTGCTAGAAAAGAGTGACCAGACGCTGCACCGGACTCTGATGTCCAGCATCCGGTCAGTTCATAGGAGGTGAACCACTGCTGAGAAGGAGCGACCAGACGCTAAAACAGTATTTTCCCCACGTCCAGTCAAATGGTGGTTCAGCATCCGATCAAGCGAAGGTGATCAAGGCAGTGTGGACCGGACTCTGGTTGCATCCAGTCAAGGTTCATCAGACGCGTCCGGTCATGACTCCAGGGACTTTGGACCTCTCTGGAGTCAACCAGACTCTAGGTGGCAGTGTCTGGTCGTTGCCACCGGAGCGTCCGATCAGTAGAAAACGTACGGGATCTGGATTCTTCTCTGTTTCCTTTTCTATTATGTCACGGGGCCATCATATAATCCAATCGCCGCGTGCCACCTGACCTAACTTGCACCCACGCCGACATCACTGAGCCACCGCATCGCATCCGTGCCATCTTCCTCGCCGCCCACAGCGCCGCTATCCCGCACCGTCATGCCCACACTCTAGCACCGCCGTCCCACGCCGCTCCTGAGTGACACAGCGCCGCCGTGCTCCTCCATGCCGCAGTGCCCGTGACTCTGCCCTAGTGCCGCTAAGCCCCTATTCTAGTGCCACCATGCTCTTGCCCTAGCCCATGCCCCTGCCTCTACTTCACATACCCAAGCCACATTGCAGTGCCTTGCATCCTCTATGACCGATCCACGCCGCATTGCAACCATAGCCGACCCGATGGTTCTCTGTGATCCGTTCCTTATTCTTTGGTTCGCCGGTTTGTCAGGTAGCAAGCCCTCATTTCCAATTCCATATCTATTGCTTGCTTTCTTAGGGTTTCGTATCTCTAGATGAATAATTAAAATTATTTGTATATCCTTCTATTCTATCATGCAGCGAGTCGGTGCTGTTGTGGTCCTATTTGCAGTTGTCCATCAACTTAGGGCCAAGCTTGTGAGTATGGATCAAGGCCAAGCCTTGGAAGTGTTAGTGACAGTTGGTTCTTGTCCGTGATTGCAGTTTGTTTTAGCTTCAATGATGGCTCGTGTCAAGAACGTCGGAGGTGGTCCCGGTGATGAGGATCCGAGGCCCCCACCGTGCTTGCCTTCAGAGGTTAAAGGCAAGGCGACGAAGAAGGTTACAACAAAGAAGCACAAGTATCTAGATGCTGACACAGCGAGAGCAGCAGCAGTTGCAACCGCCTCAGAGCGTGCAGAGAGAGGAGGTGCTAGGAGTGGAGTCTAGATTGTAGATCAGCTTTCTCCAGCACAGAGGGCTGCCGTCTAGGAGGTTGAGCATCGTCATAGTAGTCTAGCTGGGACAGCCATGCTTGGAGGACAGCGTGTTGCTATGGAGGAGATTTAGCCTCAGGGGGAGCCACAGCAGTAGACAAAGCAGGCTCAAGAGGGAGAGTAGGCAGAGGAGACAGAGCCGGCACCATAGTTACGCCGCTCTGGTCGTACCCATACCCAGGTGACACTAAGGCCAGACACACAGCAAAGGGGTTCTCGTCTGCCTCCCAAACCATAGGGTATGCCTCCAGTCACTCATCTAGATTTGAGGTCTGCCACGGCAAAGCAGGTACATCAGCTCAGATTTGTGGAATTTGAGGTGTGGTTCTCAGCCAGGAGGGATGAGCGTGCATCAGAGGGCTTCTACACACCACTGTAGGAGGATTTTTATAATGCATATCTTAATAGTGGTGCAATATTTAGGTCTTAGAGGGTGTGCAACATTGAGTCCATTGTAGCAGCAGCTGGAGAGCATATTCGCCCTTACCTATCTTACCTACTAGGGCTGACAGATTTACTTGGATGGACAGGCTTATATGTTCCATCTTGGGTCCATGAGTTTTATGCTACACTCTGGATTGACCCGCAGCATAGATTTATACATTTTGCATTCAGAGTAGAGATTACAGGCTGATGAGCTTTAGGGTAAGGGAGATTCTCAGGCTTCAGGAGCAGCCCGTCCAGCTACATGAGGTTTGCTATGGACAGACAGTGCCTCCCAGACGCCCTCATGGCGGTATGGTGCCTCCTACATATCTAGTCCACCATTGCTTCATAGAGCCATTCGACGAGGGGTCGAGTAGGACACCTAGGGATCTTACTCCTATTGCCAGAGTGCTTGATGCTATCATGAGGAGGACCCTACTTCCGAGGATGGAGTATCGCGAGGGCTTGACTCGCATATAGTTATGACTTCTGAACTCTTTGATGCAGAAGACTGTGTTTGACATCTGGGAACTCATACTATCAGAGATGGAGGATACTATTGTAGAGGGGTTTAGAGGTCACCGACAGCTGTCATATGCTCACTGGATTACATTCTTGATTCACAGGGCAGTTATAGTGAGGCCTCCAGAGATGCTGGCCGAGTACAGTGGCGCTACTACATAGTTCCCTGCTTACAACATGACTTAGATGCTCCGCCATAGTGTAGTGAGGTCACCTAGTGTAACACCCCAGGTGTTTGTCACCAGTTAAGCAATGGGTTTAAACTCAAACATGACATGTTAAGTGGTGATGAAAGTTTCAAGATCAAATCTACAAAATGAGCGACCACTTAAACTTGGACCATGCACCATTGCTTACATGCTGCCCTTTCCAAAAAGTATGCTTGAGTAATGTTGGATCTACTTCTTTCATGTGCCCCACATCAATTTCCACCCACATGGATGATTGGAAAAGTTTTGTGAAGTTTGGAATCAAAAAGTTACATGAAATAATAAGTTATAATCTTTCTTGGATTGCTTTATTAAGTGAATGGAATTATAGATCGTCAACCAAACCTTGCTACCTTGCCCAAACGACTCGAACTGAAATCTACAACAAAAGTCATGAAGGGTTCGTGTTGAGCGGAGGACAAGAAAATACCTCCATCGGTCGAAAACTTGGATTTAAGCTTTACCGTGATGCTACTTTGACCTATGTTGACCAACCACTTATAGTGCTTGCATGGAGTTGCACCTTAAATAAAAGTAGAAGATTGAGTAGAGTACAACAAACTTTATTTTTGGACCAAGAGCTAGATCATCTTGGAAGCAAGTTAAACCGAGCTTTCAAGTTGGAATCCATGGCTGTTTTGGAGCTCAAAAATTTGGCTAAGTCACTAATGGATTGAAATCGAGTTTTCAGTTTTCGTGTACCTACCTTTAGCGAATTATAGTTTGAAAATCATTGAGAATTAGACGAGACTCCTTTAAGCAATATTGTAGTATACACGTAGCTCTACGCAACTATGAAATTGGTTGATCAAATAATCAATCTGTTTAGGAGATATGATGGGCGGAAAATAGGGTTTCAGTTGTATTTTTGAGGTAGAATTGGATATTTGAATTTGTGGAACAGGACCGCACCGTGGCCGGCCTGTTCAGAGTCTCAACGCCGCGTGGCCTCGCGCGCTCGCTGTTCGATCGCCACCTCGCCGTCGCGTGTCGCTTAAGTAGCCGAGCCCGAGCCCTGTTCCCTAACATCTCCATTCTCACTCCCTCACTCGCCTTCTGGAGCCTGCTCGCGCTGAGCATGGCCGTGCTTGCCATGGCCGCCGTGGCCGGGCGGAGCTCCTTGCCGCCGCCGCTGTTCCGTGCTCCCCGCTCCTAGCCAGCAGCACCACCGCCTCCTCGTGGTTTCCCTGAACCCGTACCACCCATTCCCGGCCTCGCCGCCGCCGGGAGCTTCACCGCCACCGTGCAGCCGCCCACTGTTACTGCCGTGCCGCTCCGCCGCCGAGCCGCGGGCTCGCGTGGCTGGGCCAACTCGGGCCGCCTCGGGCCGAGACGAGCTGTCTCCCGAGTGCGCGCGGGCCTCCCGGTGCTCCGCCGCCGCTCCACCATCACCGAAGAGCCCCCTACGACCGTCACCGACGAGCCACAGTGCCTCCTCTCCTTCCTAATCCCGTCAGGGACTGTTTACTAGAATTCGACGTAAGTCAGGGGCCTAGCTGCAATGTCATTGACTCAAGTGAATAGTGCTTCCGAGGACTTATTTGTTGTAAATCGGGTAAAACTTTGAAACTTCATAGTAAATCATAGGAAATTCGTAAATTAGCAAATGAGGACTTTTTGGAATCCTTGTGAAGTTTTCTATGCAGTAGATCTATAATCTTTCATGTTTTAGTTTAAAATTTTAGCTGTAAAAATGGATTTATGCATCTAGGTTTTCAATTCTAGTTGTATTTGTCTTTTTCATAACTGCAGTTGTAGGGCTCCAAATGAAGTGAAATTTTTGTGGCATGCTACTCATGTGATGTTTGAGGTGTGGTAAAAAATTTCAGGATTTTAGGCTTGATCAATTCAGAGATATGAAAAATAACAAATGACATATGCTGCTTTGCTTCTATTCTGGACAGTTCTGCATGTATGCATTGTTTGGCTCAGTTAAGTTATGAATCATGCCTTGTTGATAATAAATGAGTTGTAGTAATTTTCATAAGCTTTTCAAAAAGCTAAAGAGCACAATTTTTGGTTAAGTATGTGTTTAGCTATAGTTGTTTAAAGTACTGTGGCAGTTTCTGCCCAAACCCAGACAGGGTTGCTTTGTGTGCCATGTGTGACCTTGTTAGTAGCAGAATTAGTTCTAGATGTTTGTAGTAAAGTTGTTCACAATTTGTTAAGCTTTCCAAAAATTCCAGAACCATATTTATTGGACATGTGGAACTCAACTTATAGCTGTTTAAAGTAGCATATCAGTTTCTGTTCATGTTTTGGATAGAGACGTCTTCCTTGGTTTAATTGACCTTGTTAACTATGAAATCATCTTAAGATGATAATAAGAAAGTTGTAGGTAACTTTATAAGCTTTCCATAAAGTTAAGAATCCTGTTTGTCAGAGGTCTAGAACTCCATTTATGCTTCTCTAAAGTTCCTATAAGTTTTCTGTCCATAGCTGTGCCTCTGCTGTTTAGGCTGCTGGTGCAAGTGTTACTTGTGCAACTAGTTTCATGGTGTAAATGATGTTTACTGTAGTTTTGGTAAATACAAAAGTCGTAGATGATTATCTTATCTTGCTTGTGTTAAATTTTCATGATCCTAGGTCTGATAGTTTAGGAGTTGCATGCTTAACAAGTCTACTGTTAGATTTTGATTACATTCTGCGCAGACTTAAAAGATTAGCATGTTTGGTCATGATAACTTGGGAATCATGCTGAGATGATTGAAGATGAAATGTAGATAATTTCCTAAGCTTTCCAGAATGTATTATCTCATATCATTGGATTTATAAAACTCCAGATATGATTGATTTATGAAGCTGCTGTTTGCAAGTCCAGAAATTGGCATATTCCGGTTATAGTTGTTGCTTCACCTTGACTTGCTTTGCATGTTGCTAGGTGTGGTTCACGTCCTTGGTAATTAAGTTAGATACACCTGAGATCTTGTGAGACTTATGTGCCATGTATAATATTCTTTGTTATCTTAGCATGATAGATTGTGTGATGTTAAGTTAAGCATCGCAAAGTACTTAAGTGTGTTTAGTGTAAACGATGCTTGTCTTGCTTGCTATTTGTGATGCGTCTCATGGTACTATTCTTCATATTCATGCACTTGCATCTTGCATCTCATCTAGGTACGCTAGATGCACCACGTGAAGGACGAGATGTTGGAGCCAAACCCGAAGATGGTGTTGGTGGATCCATCCCGAGGATGGAAGGACCCTGGAGTGCATGCCTAGAGTGGAGACGTCGTCAAGACGGAGCAAGCTAACTTGACTGATTCGTGTCGGATCCCAGGCAAGCCCCGGAGCATTATAAGTCTCCCAGTAATTTACAAATGTTTACTACGTATTTATGATTGACGCATTAGGTTATAAGAGTTGAATGAAACCACTTGATGCATGTACATTCCTTGTCCAGATATTACACCTTTAACCGGTATAGGTCCAGGATCGAATATATGCTTAGCCATGCTTAGACCGGTAGAAGTCGGGTGATGTCCTGTCACCTGCGAGATATAGGTGGATACCGGAGCACGGTTGGCTATATCTGCTATCATGGAAAAGAACCATGGGTTGAAAAGTAAATCAAGGCCAGGCGGAGTCGATGGTAGGTTGACTCATGTGATTCCGTCTGTGCCGATTAAGGACTATACCGTTGTTGGCGCTACTGACAAGATTGAACGCATGCCTATCACTTAGCTGGCCGGATAACTCATTCCGACTGCGAAGCCGAGTAGCTCAACTCAGGCCGAGACCCATTTTGTTGTGCGCTCCTTCCGGGGGGCGATCAGACTGAGACCAAGGGCAGGCTAGGCCTGAACATCCTGGCATTTGGTGTCCCAGATTGTGCGGCGCAGTACGAACCCATGAAATGTGTACCTGAGTTGTACCAAAGGTGACCTAAGGCTACCATGGCTGGTAGACCTGGGTTTGTGTTAGGAATAAATTCCCAGCTGGTTGAAATTGATTCGAATCGCCGTCTCTCCCGGATAGTGAGAAACTTGGCTAGTCCCAACATCGTAGTAATTGTATTATGGAAGATGATGGTTCAGATAAAAATGGAATTACTACACCTGCTATGGTTACTATTGTATGCTCTAAAAAGATATACCACATGTTTGGCATAGGATAGTTGCTAATCTAGAGATGGATAGTTCTAATTAACTTGATGACAGAATCATAATTGTATAATTGAGTTAATCGCTGTTTATGCAAAATGTTGTCAAGCTACCTCCACTTATAAAGCCTTGCATACTCCTTGGAGTCAATTTTATTTCTGGTTATGACGGGTAAGTCTAGCTGAGTACATTCGAGTACTTAGGGTTTATCCCACCATGTTGCAGGTGAGGTTTCGGCCTGTTGAAGATGGTGGCTAACCGCCGGTGGGCTCGGTGACTCTATATTTATTCTCATCTATATGCTTTTATCTGAGGATGTCACTTATGCTAGCAATGTATTTGGAACTCATATTAATGAAATCCTTCGAAAGCAATGTTGTTTTCACTAATCGATTTTGAAATCCAAACTTGTTTTATTATTTATGAACCTATTTGTAATATTCTTTCCGCTGCAACTCTGCGTATGTGATGTGTATTTGCTTAATCACGCGATCTTGGTTGTGATGTTGATTTACCGAGGTCCTGCGTGACACTCGGCGGACTACCGGGTTTATATAAGTGAGAGTATGCGCGTGTCAACGTGTTAAGCGGGGACAGCCATACTTGATCTTGTATAAATTGGATGGTTCTGTCACACCTAGCCAGCCGCGCCATCGCCTAGAGGTGCCAGAGACTGTAGCCTAGTAGGATGAGACTATTAGGGGCATTGCATCTATAGAGGAAGAGCAACTTGATGCTCAGTAGGAGGGTATGGTTGAGAGCTACCCCAGCAATAGCTTAGATGATGACTACCAGGCTATCCCTCCAATGTGTCCTCAGCGACATGACCATGAGGACGATAGCTCCAGCTCAGCTCCACCTGCACCACAGATAGATCCCACTCTACTTGCTATACTTGAGCGGATGAGGCAGGATCAGGCTCGCCAGGCGTAGGAGACCGCTGCTACATTTGTACAGTTTTAGACTAGGCAGGATGAGTTTCAGCGACAACAGTAGGCGATCTAGCAGTAGCAGCAGGCCATTGGAGCTCCACTGCCACAGCATACACCTCAGCTTAGTCAGCCTACCACCACTTCACAGACTCTAGCTTTACAGCCTAGTGGGCTTCAGAGTCAGGGACAGACTACTACTCAGTTTGCTTCACCTATAGAGCAGGTGTCCTAGTGGTTTGCCTTGCCAGTGCCAGCCCTGCAGTTCACACCTCTTTAGATAGGCTTCACACCGATTCAGACTTCCTCGCTACTTGTGCCAGATACCTCAGTCTCCAGGAGCCTTGGTGCTTCATTCAGTGAGTTGATAGGGCACCCTACATCGCTAGATCTACTTGCCCCTATACCTACCACCATTGCTCTAGTGACAAGCACTATAGAGACGCTCCCATCCTCAGTTGCATCATCAGAGCCGCCTACTTCAGTCATACCTGTAGAGTCATAGGCCGCACCAGTCCCTGATCCGACCCAGACCGCTTTAGTGTCACTTCCAGTGATAGAGGGTCATATAGCTCAGAGCTTAGGACCAGATGATGATGGCACATAGTTCTAGATCGCTCATCACACCTCAGCGCCTGACTCATTCACTACAGTCCCACCGACTGACCCTTAGGTTTTGGTGTTTGAAGCCAAAGGCGGAGAGGGATCGAGTATGTTGACTTAGGGGGAGCGATACATTTAGGGGGAGCTTATCAATTATATTTATATTTGGATTTTTATGTGTGATACACTATTATGCATTCATGTGTTTACTTTCATGCATCGAACTATATTTATGTGATAGTGATATCTACATGATCATGATATTTATGTGATATGTGACATGTGTGCTCTCTACTTTGAATTATTTATATGTCATATCATTTGTGTTATGCTCATTTGCTTTGCTTTCATGTGTTTACTCCGATGCAAATGAGCTTTATTACTTGTACTCATGCTTATTTCATATCCTTTGAGTACATCATGTTGGCTTGGGTCATATAAGCTTGCCTAACTCTTTTGTTCTTATTGACAAAAGCTTATATGAACCAAGCATGTTACAAAACCTCAACTCTTTCACATACTTGAGGTGGTATTGTCATCAATCACCAAAAAGGGGGAGATTGAAAGCATCTAGGCCCCTAGTTGGATTTTGGTGATTCCAGTCGCACCGTCGCCCAGAGGTGCCAGAGACTGTAGCCCAGCAGGATGAGACTATTAGGGGCATTGCAGCTATAGAGGAAGAGCAACTTGATGCTCAGTAGGAGGGTATGGTTGAGAGCTACCCCAGCGATAGCTCAGATGATGACTACCAGGCTATCCCTTCAATGCCTCCTCAGCGACATGACCATGAGGCCGATAGCTCCAGCTCAGCTCCACCTGCACCACAGACAGATCCCACTCTACTTGCTATACTTGAGCGGATGAGGCAGGATCAGGCTCGCCAGGCGTAGGAGACCACTGCTACATTTGCATAGTTTTAGACTAGGCAGGATGATTTTTAGCGACAACAGCAGGCGATCTAGCAGTAGCAGTAGGCCATGCATTAGCAGCAGCTCCTTATGCAGCAGTAGTTACTTGGATTTATGCAGCATGTAGTTACTGCTATTGGAGCTCCACTGCCATAGCATACACCTCAGCTTAGTCAGCCTGCCACCACTTCACAGACTCCAGCTTTACAGCCTAGTGGGCTTCAGAGTCAGGGACAGACTACTACTCAGTTTGCTTCACCTATAGAGCAGGTGTCCTAGTGGTTTGCCTCGCCAGTGCCAGCCCCACAGTTCACACCTCTTTAGACAGGCTTCACACCGGTTCAGACTTCCTCGCTACTTGTGCTAGATACCTCAGTCTCCAGGAGCCTTGGTGCTTCATTCAGTGAGTTGACAGGGCACCCTACACCGCTAGATCTACTTGCCCCTATACCTACCACCATTGCTCTAGTGACAGGCACTATAGAGACACTCCCATCCTCAGTTGCATCATCAGAGCCGCCTACTTCAGTCATACCTGTAGAGTCACAGGCCGCACCAGTCCCTAATCCGACCTAGACCGCTTTAGTGTCACTTCTAGTGATAGAGGGTCATATAGCTCAGAGCTCAGGACCAGATGATGATGGCACATAGTTCTAGATCACTCATCGCACCTCAGCGCCCGACTCGTTCACTGCAGTCCCACCGACCGACCCTTAGGTTTTGGTGTTTGAAGCCAAAGGCGGAGAGGGATCGAGTATGTTGACTTAGGGGGAGCGATACATTTAGGGGGAGCTTATCTATTATATTTATATTTGGATTTTTATGTGTGATACACTATTATGCATTCATGTGTTTACTTTCATGCATCGAACTATATTTATGTGATAGTGATATCTACGTGATCATGATATTTATGTGATATGTGACATGTGCGCTCTCTACTTTGAATTATTTATATGTCATATCACTTGTGTTATGCTCATTTGCTTTGCTTTCATGTTTTACTCCGATGCAAATGAGCTTTATTACTTGTACTCATGCTTATTTCATATCCTTTGAGTACATCATGTTGGCTTGGGTCATATAAGCTTGCCTAACTCTTTTGTTCTTATTGACAAAAGCTTATATGAACCAAGCATGTTACAAAACCTCAACTCTTTCACATACTTGAGGTGGTATTGTCATCAATCACCAAAAAGGGGGAGATTGAAAGCATCTAGGCCCCTAGTTGCATTTCGGTGATTAATGACAATACGAGATTACTGTGACTAACGTGTGTTTTGCATATGCAATTAAGTTAGGTCATGGTAATGACAATTGATTGGGCAATCATGGTTGTCATGCCCCTACGATGGAAATCATTTTGGTTTTCAAAGGATGGACGACAAGGTTAAGGATGGACTAGCTCTAAGTGTCGTTTGGTGTTGAAGAGACACTTAGAGTAGTTTAGGACTTTGTTTTTCCTTTGGTCATACTATTAAGGGGTGTATGGACGAGTAGCTTGACCTAGGTGAGTCTAGTGGGTTAAGTGTGGTGCACACTTGTTAAATCTAGCACTAGGTAGC
Source organism: Miscanthus floridulus (assembly GCF_019320115.1). Lineage (NCBI taxonomy): Eukaryota > Viridiplantae > Streptophyta > Magnoliopsida > Poales > Poaceae > Miscanthus > Miscanthus floridulus. Next base: position 73,619,389 of record NC_089585.1, read on the forward strand.
TCTTAAATAGCCCTTAGATCAATTGGAGCAACTAGGGTGTCCAGCGTCCGGTCACAACTTAAACACTAGTGTTTCAGGGTGAACTGACCAGAGCGTCCAATCACCCCGCAGAGGCACATAACGGTTCGTTTTGAACATAGGTGTATAAATACTTCCTCCATTTGTGTGAGGGGGTACTTTTGCTCATTCCATCAGCTGAGAAACACCGTTGAGTACCAAGAAGAGCAAGGTCCTAGTGAGGTGTTGAGATTTGAGAATCCTAAAGAGAGCCCTCATTAGTGAAAGCAAGAGTAGCAAATCCACCCTTCTCATTAGGCTTGTCATGGTCAAGTGAGAGTTCAGTGCTTGTTACTCTTGGTGATCGCCATCTCCTAGATGACTTGGTGGTGATTGGGAGCTTGGTGATCATCCGGCAGAGCTTGTGGATGACCCAACTCAAGTTGTGAGCGGTTGTGGGTGATTCACCATGATAGAGTGTCAAAGAATCAACCCATAGAGAGCACTTGATCCTTGCATGGATCAAGGGGGAGCTACACCCTTGCATGGGTGCTCCAACGAGGACTAGTGGGGAGTGACGACTCTCCGATACCTCAGCAAAACATCACTGCGTTCCTCCTTCTCTCTTTACTTTGAGCATTTACTTTGAGCAATTCAATTCTTGTCATTTACATTCATAGAATTGCCATGCTAGAGTAGGATTGGAACATAGGTTGCTAAATTTTTGTGCGGTAGATCAATAGAAACACTTTCTAGGCACAAGGGGTTAATTGGGCTAACCATAAGGTTTAATTATTGCAAAGAATTTTAGAATTAGCCCAATTCACCCCCTCCTAGGCATCTTGATCCTTTCAAAGACAATGACTTCGACAAGGAGGCATACCACAAGGATTAGGAGTCCCTTAAGGAGATACATTTGTAGGAGTATGACATCAAGGCTAGGGTTTTAGCCACGCTCAAGTTGCTTGTGGAATAGGACACCACTTCGTTATATAATAATTCTGCTCTAGAGACCACCAATAATGCCGTTTCACGGCCGTAGTCTTCCGCTAGATATGTAGCCTATGACCAATGAATCATCATGCAACATTGAATCACATGCATTCAAACTTGATTTTGTTGCAAAATTCAAGCTAGGGATAGACTTCTCTAAAAACATTTCATGCCATGTTGCTAAATTATCTTGGTTATCTCTACTTTCAAGCCATGCTGAATTTGCTAAATAACAACCATGCTCTTTCATCTCTATTTGAATAAATCTCTATAATGCTTTCATGCTACCTTTGTTTGCCATAGTATGCTTAAGGTTTGGAGTATGTTCATACATCTTTTAATTAAGCATGGTGCTTAGTTTAGGGGTGCTGATCTTACTTCCAAAGGCTTTTTGAATTAAGCGTGGTGCTTAGGTTAAAATGCTTTCCTAGATTAAATTAGACATGTTGTCTAGTTTAATTTTTGAGCCAATAGTATGCTTTAGTATATGTTGGATATTTTGTTAGACTAACCTCTACAGAAAACTCTCAATTCAATTTGGGTAAGTTACGAGATGAATTTAAATCAGAGTTGAAGCAAGACACATCTCATTCAACATGGATGGAAGAACTCCATGGAACAAAGCGGAAGAAGATGAGTGTCATAAAACATGATGTATAATCAAAGCACTCACTCATAGGAAATGGACAAGCAAATCAATAGACCCAAAAGCCCTCACCAATAGGAGACCATTTATGGAAGCAAAATCAAGATCTAAGGCCATAAAACAATGAAAGGGTGAGGTAGAAGGTCCAACAAAATGTCAAAGATCAAAGAGCAAAATGAAGGCATAACAAAAGGATGAGAAAGAAAGGCTATCTAGGAACCAAGAAGCTCATGAACAGCTCAAGCTATGTGGTTAGCTGAATATGGAAAACTTCAAACAAAAAGGGAAGGACCATCACGAGTCATCTACCCTTCGTCATATGGTGTCATCACGCTCCAATGACAAAGGTAACATCCTATGGTAAATGGTCATTATTTAAAGAATTTTTTTGATTCTGGTATGCACATAAATAAGAAACACACATGTTTGAGTTACAACTTGCTTGATCCAATCTGATTAACTCAACATGTTTAGTTCTTTAAGCTTGTTCCTAGCACCACTTTCTTGATCTCATAGTCTTAACCAAATGAGCTAAATAGCGCATATCTTATCTCTAGAAGATGATAGGCATAATCATGTAAAGATAGATACATTATATAGAGATAGACAATCCTTCCATGGGTTAAGTAATTCAACCCTTTTGGCCAAAGGTACTTAAATGCTACATTCATGCTCAATCTTCTGATCTTGTTCAATGTGCCTAAGGATAGAGAAGACTAAATAAAGTTTTGGTTCTGTTGGTGTTTTCCCACCAACGCATGCACTTGATCTCTACCTTGTTTTATGAGCAGGAAACACTTCAAAGTAATGGGGGAAGATAGTCGATTCCCCAATTTCTACAAGTTGAGGCTCTGAACCTATCAAACCAAAATAAAAACTTAAAACCAAGATGGGCTTGGCGGAAGAAGGTGACATCACCATTAGAGGCGTCATCACAAGAATCCTCATATTCAGAGGAAACTGAGATACTTGATCAATGAACTTCACAAGAAGTCCAGTTTGAAGGACTTAAAACACCAAGCCCTCAACGAAAGAGGTAGCTTGGGGGAGAAGCAACGCAGTGTATCTAGGTAAGTATTTCTTTCTTTTGTTTTATTATTTTTAAGTTTACATTATATATATGTTAAAAAAACTTCAAAACTAAAAACAAAATAAATAGTTATAGTTAGTAGTAATGTGTGATCTAAAAATGAAAACAAAATAAAAAAGGGGATGTGTCTAGTTTGCTTTAATTTGTTTTAAGAGTTGTTAAACAAATAAAGAGGACTCTAAATAATCTCTTAAATGAAAATGATGAATAGTTGCTCTGTTATAATTCCTTTCAAGTATCTAGTTTTTAGCCTTGAATTCTCCCGAGTTTTGGATAAGATTGTTTTGATATAAAGATTTACTCTCAACTTGAAATCTCGTGGGTAGCATATGATTGATCTAAGTCTAGGTAATCGAGGGATATGATATGAGAAGGTCTGAGCTGTTGTTTATCTTATTACAAGTGACACTAAAATTCTAGAGATTTATCTTTTGGAAAACACATAAATGCTACATGATGAGTTTCTGTATGACAAAGTTTAAATTCCCACCAGAGCCATACATAGACTAGGAGAACTTCCTCTTATATGCTGCTTGCTATGCATTTAGTTTTGTTAAGCTTTGTTGACCCTTATGTGAGATTTGTCATGCTCTTAAAATCAAGATCATGAACAAACCACCCAAATATGCACTACTCCTACACTGAAGGGTAGGCACAAAAATATGCCTTCCATCTAGATCCACCCAAAAATGTTATGCTCCTACACTAGGAGTGAACACAAAAACATGCTTCCACCAAATAAATGCTCCAACCTCTTGTTGCTATCTCTCAAAAGTTTTTGTTGCAGAGAAGAGACATGGGGCTATGCAAAAGTTATTCATTAAAAAGAAGAAAAAGAAAAAAAAGAGTTGAGAAAAAATGGATACAAAAGTGTCCGAGATATTTGAAACAATGGGTACTTAGATGGCCGCCTGAAAAAGAGAAAAGAAATGAATAAGATAGCCCCTGTTCTCTAGCAAATGTTTCCAAGTTTCGAAAGAGAGAAGTTTTCAAGGAGCAAAGTAGAATTAAGGTAGCCACCCTATATATATATCCACCATACATCCACACACTTGCACATCTTGATTTGATTGTATGACTCAACTCTCTTTGGATCTGAGGTTTGACGTTACAATATATGCATTACAAGTATGTTTGTTGATAACCAAAATTGTCCATTTTGTGAAGTTGTCAAAATATGAAATGGATTTCACCATTGCACTCCTCTCATTGAGATGGTCAAAAAACATATATGCTTCGATTGCCAAAAGTTTTGACCCAAGTCAGAAGTTTCGACTGTCAGAAGTTCTGATAGGTGTCAGAACTTTTAAGAAGCCTAAAAAACCTACTTGGGTGCCCGGGGTTATCCCCACAGTCGGGAGTTCTGACAAAGGTTCAGAAGTTCTAACTCCCAAAAGTTCTAGAGGAGGTCAGAACTTCCGGCAGACCTAATAAAAAACCCTGTTTCAGATCTAGCCTTTTGGATTCCGATGCGAACTATTCCAAACTTATGGGAAACTTAGAAAATAAGTCTTGGAGAGGTTTCCTACTAGGATAAGACCACCCCCTCTATATATATGAGAGGATCATGGACGATTGAGTTCCCATTCATCCAATCATCAAAAAGATAACATATAAACTCCTTTTGCCCTAATTCCCCTCTCTCGACCCCTCCTGCTGTTCGTTGAGTTTCCTAGTGAGATTCAGTGGCATCCTTGGTAGCCTTGCTAGTCCAAGGAGATCCTCCATGTACTCCTCCCTGATGGGTCTTCCTGGGAGAAGTTCAGGAGCATTTTTAGCTAAGAACAGGGATCTACATCGGCCTTATCGGTCTCTAGATCGATTTGGTCGATTACGCTACATTCTTGCTTGCGTTGTAGGTTGATCTACAACCTGTTTGGGCATCCAAGGCCCTGCTGGTTTGTTGGCTTGGGGTCATCTTCAACAGTCAACATACTTTTTGGTGACTCCGCTAGGGAGAGCGAAGCGATCCAAGATTCAATCTAGTAGCGACATCTGAACAAAGGGTGATGCCATAGGTGAGAAGGGTGACAAGACTAGCTGTCCCTCATGATGCTAACATCAACCATCCCGAGTCCATTGAAGAGCTTCCCAAGGAGTTGAAGCAACAAGTGGAGGCCAAGTTCAACTGCTGTTCTGAAGGCTTTTCTTTAGAGTTGCACTAAAGATCGGCGGGACAAGGTCACCCAATACAAGGAGCCAGATTTCAGCGAGTTGATCACTTATACATCAAATGCACACGCTGCACCTAAGGTAAGGACCACTGAACCCAAATATGATGATGATCCTTATCCTACGCATGCCAATTATGCTACTATGATGGATGATCATAAAAAAGTAATTGATAATAATCTTTTAGCTGCTGGTAAATATGATCATGGCTCATTTTGATAAGTTAGAAGGGAAAACAACCGATGGTAATCAATCTGGTGTTGCTTCTTATCACAGGGGTCGCAACCACAGACAAGCATTGTTGTTTGAGTTCAGTGTCAAAGTAGGGGTCTCTGGTGGCTTGGGTGGACTCAAGAACACAAGAATCATAGAGAGGACACAACGGTTTATCCTAGTTCGGGCCAATCAGTGCCCTACATCTAGCAGCTGATGATCCTTATACTCAAAAGCACCCAAAATCAGGGTGTTACAATAGGATTGTAGAGAGATTTGGTAGGGGGTAAGCTCAGGTGCTAATCCTAAGGTTGCCTCGTTACCAGTGGTGCCTTCCCCTTATCAGGAGAGGAGGAAGACTGACGAGATGCTTGGAGGAGTTCTCAGTGCCCCTCGATGGGTTGCCTTGCTCTCGATGCCTAAGCTGAGGCCAAGGAATGGAATGATCTGTCTAGGTTTAGTCCCCCTCCCCCTAGGTCCGACCTTACCCCTTATATAATGAGATAGGTCAGGTACATGGTGGTTTGGGGGAGGTGAGTCTATGATCTACATACGCTAGAGTCTAGGAGGGCCTTGCAGTGATGCGCTATGGACCGTGGCAGTGTCATGGAGCCAAAGAAGTCTTGGGCATTGTCTGGTTGCTCTATTTGACACTCTGAGTGTTAGGCTATGCTAGCTTGGACCAGCCTCCCCCTAGTGGACCTTCTAGAGTCTTCTTGGCGGTAAAAGAGGTTGGCTCCAGGGGCTGATGCATAGGCCCAGGAGCCCGTGAGCCCCCGAAGGCCACTGTGAAGCTTTGTCTTCTTATGTCATGCCCCATGGGTGACCTTGTCGGGAAAGTGGCCGGCAATGCCATACCCAAGGGGCAGCATCAGGGAGCCCCCAAGCCTCGATAGGTCCGGGCGTGTCTTCTTGCGCCCGAGCCTTGGCTGGTGTCATTGGTAGGTAGGAGCCAAGGGTCGGGCCAAAGTGTTGTCGTAGGTCAGGAGCCTCGGGGCTCGGGCAAGCCCCTGAGCCCCAAGCGGAAGTCATGGTGGAGTCAGGCTCGGCCGGGTTTCTCCTCAGAGGGTGCGCGCAAGTGTACCCGATGGGTATAGCCCTCGAGCCCCTGGGTGATCCTGAAGGTATCAGTCGGGGGTCTTCTTTGTTTGGGAACCACTGTACCCAAGGCTTAACATAACCATATGTTAGGATCTCATTAGGATCCCCTAATCCCTTCATGGCCTGACTTGTTGTGATGGAGACGAAGGGCTAAATTTGATCTTCTGGTGACCAAACCCTCCTTGATGGAGATGGCTTCCGCTAATGTGGATGTTGTGCCCTATTTGGGGCCCTCTTCTCCCAACTGATGGGTGTTGCTCGGTTGTCGAGGTTGGGCGATGATGGAGCTGATCCCTTCACGAGTCTATATCACATAGGTCTTTGACTTGAGCTAGGGCTTAGTGAACTCATCTGGGAGTTGCTGACCTTAGGCCCAGGGGTGCCCTCCTTTTTGTTGGGAGCCTACCGTGGGCTGGGTGATCAAGAGCATCTGTGCTCTAGCTTAGGGCCAACTGATCATCTGAAGCGCCACGCCCTTCTAAGGGCTATGGTAGTAGGTCCCAAACCTCTTGAGCTAGCCTTCTAGAGCCAACAATCAACAGCCATAGATCAGGGTATGGAGAGCGCGCTGAGCCTTAGACGGGGGCCCTTGTTGGGCCCACTGCTCAGCTGCTCTTGCCCTGACTCTAGGGAGTTGGTTGGTTTTGGGGGGATGCGTCACCTGAGCGCTTGTCGATTGAGGGGTCGGGTTGCTCTGTCTGGGGAGCTAGCATAGCCCTCAAGGCCATTGTGGGGCTGCCTTGTCAGCGGGAGTGGTGGCTTCTGGGCACGTCCCTTTCGCTGACATCTTATGTAGACAGTTGTTGGCTTCTGGGCCATTGTACCTGGTGGAGGAGTTAAGGCGTGCACCCCCAGTGCCGTCCCACTTCATCTGAGAGATGGAATGTCGGGGCCACGTGGAGCAGATCTAGCGGAGTAGGAGCCATGGCACTTGGTGCATGCTGATCTAGGCCATCGATGATAGCTGGTGGACCCGAAGGGGAGTCGAATCCCCTCAAGTCCCACGAGGAGGTGTGCGCTAGAGTGGGTGGTGCATGTGGGTCAGCTCCATAGGGTCAGGCTAGTGTGGAGGCAGTTGTTTGCCACTACCTTAGGGTCCAGCAACCACCATTGTACTGTACAATCATGTGTGGGATCGTGGGAGCATGGCAGCCACCAGCTTGCAGAGTACTAAAGCTGGAAGTAGAAGAGGTGGAGAGGGGGAGTTACCTTCTGCTTTCGGTGAAACCTTTCCCCTTCTAAAACACCTTAGCTTTTGCTTGCCTTTGTGCGCCCACTCACCATTGCTTGCTTCTGCTTGTCTTCCCCCATGGTGGAATGGGAGCCCTCGGAGGTGATCGATGCGGAGATCTAGAGGATAGAGGAGGACTGGGCTAGACCCAGAGAATGCCTTGGCGGTGGGCTAGCATCCCCTACCAATGAGGCACTAGAACCGGCACCCAATGACGAGGAGATCATCTCCTGCACTGACTTCCACTGGTTAAGGCTCGGCCTTCCTCTGCACCCCTTCATGCTGGGGCATCTATTCTTCAATGGCCTCTATCTTCATGACCTGACGTCGGAGGGGAATCCTTCACATCGTGGCCTTCATCACGCTATGTGAGGCCTTCTTGGGGATCACCCCCCACTTTGCCTTGTGGAGGTGGGTGTTCCAGGTGGTGCCGTCATTCCACGGCGGCGCATTCCCTAATGGCAGGGGGTGCCCAGATCTAGGTGTGTCTACATGCTACTGGCCTAGTACCTTGCCCTCGCCCAGTCATGGGGGTTCGACGGCCAAGTGTGCAAGCAGGAGAATTGGTTCTACCTCCCCAATTTGGTCCCGGTACTACCTTCTTTCATGAAGGAGAGGCCAGGGTGGTGCCGCTCTGGAGTTGTGGAGGTTGTTCCCCCTAGTAGAGGAGGTTGTGGACATCCCTGCTCTCATTGGGGCTATCGAGGCCCTAAGGGCGCAAGGGCTGACTAGGGCCAGTGGTGGTGCACAACTTCATCCATCGCCGAATCCCACTGAGGGAACGGGCGCACCTGTTGTGGCTGCACTAGGGGATCACCAATCTGATGACGGAGTTCCCCTACCCCATCTCAGTGGACCTACTTAGGGTGCTAATGATTGGAGACATTGGTGTGGAGGGGGAGGGCATCGGGCCTCCCCCTTTGAAGCCAAACATCCCCCTCCCATGGGTCATCCATTCAGTCGGGATGGTGTTAGAGCCCCCTGTTTCCCCTTCTAGGGTGGAGTGGATGTGGATGATGGTGCCTCCAACAGGGGCGCTGGTGGATCCTTTGCTTACATTCACCCCCCAGTGGCGGTTCCGACTCTAGCAAAGGCCCTGGCCCTAGTGGTGGTTTTGGCTCTAGCGGTCCACGCGGTGGAGGTCGGCGGAGGGACCCGAAGGTGCCAGAGGAGTCCCGCTAGGCATGGGCGGAGTCCACCCTACCTGTCATCCCCTCAAAGGGATAGGTAGGAGTCATCCTTAGTTCCTCTAGTCTTCATTGCTGCCTCTGACGTAGGTGTCGTTGCCACTCGTAGGGGATTCCCTAGGAGGACATTTGTCGAGGTTGGTTCCTCGAGCAGCAGCGGTGAGCCTCCCCAATGCTAGGCCCACCTGCTGCCACCTTCTCTATTAGTGACTATATTAGAGCAGCACACTCCCTCATCAGGTGCATTTTCACATGGTGCCTTAGTCACATTCCCTGCGGCGGTGGTCGAGGTGCTGTAGAAGAAGCGGGAGGATGCCCTCGGGGCCACCGAGGACACACGGAGGGAGGTCGAGGAGGAGCGGTTAGCGGTGACGATGGCAAAGAAGATCCAATATGCAGCGCATGCAGAGGTGGCCCTTCTGAGAGTGGAGCTTGAAGGTACTGGTCGTTCCCTTCCCCCTTGCTTCTAGTCATTCCTAGTGTTTAGCTCTAACACGCCACGTCCTTGTCGATGCAGAGTCGAGGGAGGAGTTCCATCACATGATGGAGTAGCTTGACGAGACCTAGGAGGAGGCAAGCAAGCTACAAGCCCACCTTGAGTCCCAGGGCATGGAGTCATGGGAGCTTCGTGTCATGGCTCTAGGGGCTTGTCGTGCCCTCTTTCCGTGGGGGTGCATGACAATGTGACAGAGGTCAACGAGCATCTCCGCACTACACCGATGCTTCCATGAGGCCATGGAGGATGGCATCTGGTAGGGGGTAGCCTCTGCATTGGCCATGGTGCACTTCCACTTCTCTGACCTAGTGCACATCAATGAAGTGGTGGAGGGACTCCCTAGGGGCACCAGGGATTTTGACATGGCGCTGCTGATGCCCCACCTAGAGGAA
>NC_089585.1:74884300-74969006 GCF_019320115.1 Miscanthus floridulus
GAGGGGCAGAAAATCCAATGTCAACGTTCTGCGAACGTGGGGATGTTTATCGAAAATCAACATTCTAGAGCCAAAGAAAAGAAAACTTGGGCCAAAAACAGTCGATTGCATTTTTATAGGATATGCTCAGAATAGTCCTACCTATAGATTCTTGGTAGTTAAATCCGATACTCTAGAGATTATAGTAGATACAATAATGGAGTCTAAGGATGTTACTTTCTTTGAGGATATGTTTCCTATGAGACCAAGTAGCAGTACTTTAGAAAATCTAGATGCAGCCATTCCTAACTCTGAACAAGTTGAGAACATGCCTCTGCGAGAGAATAATGAGGAGGATCACAATTTAGACATCACTCCATGCAGGAGTAAGAGACAAAAGGTTCAGAAATCTTTTGGAGATGACTTTATTGTATACCTTGTGGATGACGTGCCTACGACTCTAGCTGATGCTTATGCATCTTCAGATGCTGAGTATTGGAAAGAGGCAGTCCGTAGCAAGATGGACTCCATCATGACAAATGAGACTTGGGAAATCATTGAACGTCCTGTTGGGTGCAAACCTATTGGATGTAAGTGGATTTTCAAGAAAAAGATGAGACTAGATGGCACGATTGAAAAATATAAAGCGAGGCTTGTGGCCAAAGGTTTTACCTAGAAAGAAGGTGAATATTATTTTGACACCTATTCACCTGTGGCCAGGTTAACCACCATTAGGGTGCTCATTGCATTAGCTGCTTCCTATGGTCTACACATTCATCAAATGGATATGAAGACAGCTTTTCTTAATGGAGAGTTGGAGGAAGAAATCTATATGGAGCAACCTTATGGTTTTGTGGCTAAGGGACAGGAGGGTAAAGTTTGCAGATTGTTAAAATCATTATATGGCCTAAAACAAGCACCCAACCAATGGCATGAAAAATTTGATCAAACCTTAACCTCTGCTGGTTTTGTTGTAAACGAAGCAGATAAGTGTGTATATTATCACCATGGTGGGGGTCAAACAGTGATCTTGTGCTTGTATGTGGATGATATACTCATATTTGGGACTAATACTACCATGATTGACGAGGTCAAATCATTCTTATCTTCATGCTTCGACATGAAGGATCTAGGAGAAGCAAGTGTTATCCTAAATATTAAGTTGATCAAAAATGAGAATGGAATTATTCTAAATCAGTCTCAATATGTGGAAAAATACTATGTCGCTTTGGCTTTGAGAATGCCAAAGTATCCCCTATGCCCTACGATGCTAGCATAAAGCTAAGGACAAATAAAGGCGAAGGGTTGGACCGTTTGAGATATTCACAAATAATTGGGTCCCTCTTGTATCTCACTGGTGCAACACGTCCTGATATATCTTTTGTTGTGAGCAAATTAAGTTGTTTTACTTCCAATCCAGGGAAGGATCATTGGGATGCACTAGAGAGAGTGCTACGTTACCTGAGAGGTACAATTAAATATGGAATTCACTATACTGGTTATCCATCTGTATTGGAAGGATATAGTGATTCCAACTGGATTTCTGATGCAGATGCAATTAAAGCCATGAGTGGCTATGTGTTTACACTAGTAGGGGCTATAGTTACATGGAGGTCATGTAAACAGACCATTTTGACGTGGTCGACCATGAAAGCTGAGCTTGTAGCACTTGACATGGCTACTGTTGAGGCCGAGTGGCTAAGAGAGCTCATGGACTTGCCACTGGTAGAGAAACCAGTTTCGACAATTCTTATGTATTGTGACAACCAAACAGTATTGATCAAAGTTATGAGTACAAAGAACAATTCGAAGTCCTCGAGACATGTGAAGCGGAGGCTTAAATCTGTTAGAAACCTGAAAAACTCCAGAGTAATTATTGTGAATTATATTCGCTGTGAGAAAAATCTAGCAGATCCCTTTACAAAAAGGCTTGCATGGATAGCGATTTCTGTTGCAAACATGGACATGGGGTTGAGACCCATTTAGTTGCAAAGTAATGGCAACTCATTTTCTTTGATAGGAGATCCCTGATTTGGAAAATGAGAAAAACAAATTATTGTTGTAACAGGGAGTATAGACTGTTTAAAAATTACCCATGTTCCATAAAATATACTCTCTTCTATATGGAAGGCTGGCTATTATGCCTTAATGTATTCTAGTGTCCACCGAGGGAGAAGGTGTCATTCTACAGGATACCTAAAATGGATACACCTATGTGAGTTAAATTGTTAGGTCGCAGTTCATAAGAGTGGGGTACTCTTTGGAAAGCTCATGAGAAGATCGAGGAGCAAGACCTTTAAAAGCTTCATTTGGACTTGGCGTTCTTGCAGCCTAGTACCAGTTGTATCTTCGAGAGAAATCTGACAGCAAAAAGCTATGAATTCAAGGCTTAGTCCATTCACAAGCTGCTGGAAGATGGACCATGTTGATCTAGGTGTAAGTTCAACCCGTACGGGACTTATACTAAAAATTTGGTATATATAAAGAATGTTCAGTACAACAGTGTTGGAATTGGTGGGGGATTGTTGGATTTAGGCCCATGTTTGGCCCAATCTGGAAAATTCCAAAGCATGCACAACCTTTAGTCCCATATTGCTAATTTAAGGAGAGGTTGCCTTGCTTAAATATGGGAGTCTCCTCTCTATGCAAAATAGGTGCAATTGAGAGAGAAGGAGACTGTTGCTACATGCACGCGCAGCTCGCGCGCATTTTTCGCTTGAAAAATCACGTGACTTGTGACTTGCAACGAGCGCGACACGTACATGTACAGCAGGCTATTATTTGTGCAGTTTCTATTTTTTATGCTGAGCGTAATGGTGCTTCAATGTGATTGAAACTGCCGTTTTAAACAGTAATAAGGTGTGTCAATTTCTACTATTTGATTACAGCATTTTCTGTCATTCAAATGGGCAGTTTCTACTGCTTGATGAGGGGATTTGATGCACTATGAAGGCCTATAAAACCAGGAGATGTCCTGGTTGAAGTGCACGTATTCACATGCTCACCTCCCCACTTGTTGTGCTAAGTTTCTCGCTGCTGCGCCTTGTCGACCTTTGAGTTCGGCATGCACCGGACTTGAAGATAGCGGGATCTCCGAAACCACTGCCACAAGACTCCTGCACGAGGCGGCAATCAAGTTTTGGGCAGCGTCTACACGCACCCCGCTTGATGATCTACAACATCTACTTCAACATGTTCGACTACGTTCTGCGCGGGATCATTGAGTAATTTCCTTGCGTAATCCTGTTCTAGTCAGTATGTTGCCTGTTTATATGTTTTATGTGCTTGCATCATTTTTTATCTATGAGTCTTTCCTCCAAATAAAATTTGGAATGTATTTTAGGCACATATTTCCAACATTTCAAAAACCTGATTGTGCCTATTTCTGTGATCTAGCAATGGCAAATGCATCTGATGCCATGAAACCTAAGAGGTTTGGAGGTGAAAACTTTTGTAGATGGCAGACAAGGGCCAAGTTTTGGCTCATGTCATTGGGGCTGTGGTGGGTGATATACCCCGTGTTTCCCATCATAGAGGAACAGACCATGCAGTTTGAGAATGCGAATAACACCGCATTGGGCTGCATCCTCACCATCTTGGTGGATCAACTCTATGATGTGTATATGAATTACTCATCGGCCACCATGTTGTGGGAGGATTTGGAGCAAAAATATGCAGAAGCCGAAGCCGGTCGCTAATTGTATTAGTGCGAAAAGTTTGTTGATTTTAGCATGGACAGTGCTAAATCAATTGTAACTCAAGCACATGACCTCTAGCTTCTGGTTGGCGAGATTGCACATTTAGGATGTGCTTTACCTCCAAAGTTTGTTACAGCAGCGATTGTTGCTAAACTTCCTGCAGAGTGGCGTGATTTTGCTACAGCTCTTAAGCACAAAAGAGAAGAGATTTCTGTTGAAGATCTCATTACAGCTCTTGATGTGGAAGAGAAGGTAAGGGCAAAAGATGTGCAGGTGAAGAACATGTAGAATAGTGCCAATTTTGTTCAAAACAAGAAACAATTTAACAAGAAGAAGGGTCACAAGGCGAATAAGGTTACTAGCTTTAAAAAGAAGAAAACAGAGAAGATGGATCTGAAGAATCTCACCTGTTTTGTGTGCGGTAATCCTGGTCACTTTGCCAAGGATTGTCCTGACCGTAAGGTTAGGACCACTGAACTGAGCAAAAAGTTCACTAATGTGACCATTGGCGAGGCCTCGACTTCAGGAGGGTACGGTAAATCTCATGTTGTTTATTCTGCGTTTCAGTCTATCGACTAGTGGGTTGATACTGGTGCAAATGTTCACGTGTGTTCTGATGCTTCCTTGTTTTCTTCATATCAGGCAGTAGGGACTTCCAGCGTCCTAATGGGAAACGGAACGCATGCTTTTATTCTTGGTGTTGGTATGGTAGATCTAAAGCTCACTTTAGGGAAAACCATCCAATTGAAGAATGTCTAGCATGCACCTACGATAAAATAATCTGGATGCAGCCATTCCTAACTCTCAACAAGTTGAGAACATACTTTTGCGAGAGAATAATGAGGAGGATAACAATTTAGACATCACTCCATGCAGGAGTAAGAGACAAAAGGTTCAGAAATCTTTTGGAGATGACTTTATTGTATACCTCGTGGATGACGTGCCTATGACTCTGGCTGGTGCTTATGCATCTTCGGATGCTGAGTATTGGAAAGAGTCAGTCCGTAGCGAGATGGACTCCATCATGACAAATGAGACTTGGGAAATCATTGAACATCCTATTGGGTGCAAACCTATTGGATGTAAGTGGATTTTCAAGAAAAAGATGAGACCAGATGGCACGATTGAAAAATATAAAGCGAGGCTTATGGCTAAAGGTTTTACCCAGAAAGAAGGTGAAGATTATTTTGACACCTATTCACTTGTGGCCAGGTTAACCACCATTAGGGTGCTCATTGCATTAGCTGCTTCCTATGGTCTACACATTCATCAAATGGATGTGAAGACAGCTTTTCTTAATGGAGAGTTGGAGGAAGAAATCTATATGGAGCAACCTAATGGTTTTGTGGCTAAGGGACAGGAGGGTAAAGTTTGCGGATTGTTAAAATCATTATATGGCCTAAAACAAGCACCCAAACAATGGCATGAAAATTTTGATCAAACCTTAACCTCTGCTGGTTTTGTTGTAAATGAAGCAGATAAGTGTGTATATTATCGCCATGGTGGAGGTCAAACAGTGATCTTGTGCTTGTATGTGAATGATATACTCATATTTGGGACTAATACAGCCGTGATTGACGAGGTCAAATCATTCTTATCTTCATGCTTCGACATGAACGATCTGGGAGAAGCAAGTGTTATCCTGAATATTAAGTTGATCAAAAATGAGAATGGGATTATTCTAAATCAATCTCATTATGTGGAAAAAATACTATGTCGCTTTGGCTTTGAGAATGCCAAAGTATCCCCTACGCCCTATGATGCTAGTGTAAAGCTAAGGACAAATAAAGGCGAAGGGTTGGACCATTTGAGATATTCACAATTAATTGGGTCCCTCTTGTATCTCGCTGGTGCAACACGCCCCGATATATCTTTTGCTGTGAGCAAATTAAGTCGTTTTACTTCCAATCTAGGGAAGGATCATTGGGATGCACTAGAGAGAGTGCTACGTTACTTGAGAGGCACAATCGAATATGGAATTCACTATACTGGTTATCCATCTGTATTGGAAGGATATAGTGATTCCAACTGGATTTCTGATGCAGATGCAATTAAAGCCACGAGTGGCTATGTGTTTACACTAGCAGGTGATGTTGTTACATGGAGGTCATGTAAACAGACCATTTTGATGCGGTCGACCATGGAAGCTGAGCTTGTAGCACTTGACACGGCTACTGTTGAGGCCGAGTGGCTAAGAGAGCTACTCATGGACTTGCCACTGGTAGAGAAACCAGTTTCGGCAATCCTTATGTATTGTGACAACCAAACGGTATTGATCAAAGTTATGAGTACTAAGGATAATTTGAAGTCCTTAAGACATGTGAAGCGGAGGCTTAAATCTGTTAGAAACCTAAAAAACTCCAAAGTAATTATTGTGAATTATATTCACAGTGAGAAAAATCTAGCAGATCCCTTTACAAAAGGGCTTGCACGGACAGCGATTTCTGTTGCAAACATGGACATAGGGTTGAGACCTATTTAGTTGTAAAGTAATGGCAACTCATTTCCTTTGATAGGAGATTCCTGATTTGGAAAATGAGAAAAACAAGTTACTGTTGTAACAGAGAGTACAGACTGTTTAAAAATTACCCATGTTCCATAAAATGTACTCTCTTCTGTATGGAAGGCTGGCTATTATGCCTTAATGTATTCTAGTGTTCACCGAGGGAGAAGGTATCGTCCTACCGGATACCTAAAATGAATACACCTATGTGAGCTAAATTGTTAGGTCGCAGTTCATAAGAGTGGGGTACTCTTTGGAAAGCTCATGAGAAGATCGAGGAGCAAGACCTTTAAAAGCTTCATTTGGACTTGGCGTTCTTGCAGCCTAGTACCAGTTGTATCTTCGAGAGAAATCTGACAGCAAAAAGCTATGAATTCAAGGCTTAGTCCATTCACAAGCCGCTGGAAGATGGACCTGTTGATCTAGGTGTAAGTTCAACCCGTACGGGACTTATACTGAAAATCTGGTATATATAAAGAATGTTCAGTATAGCAGCGTTGGAATTGGTGGGGGATTGTTGGATTTAGGCCCATGTGTTGGCCCAATCTGAAAAATTTCAAAGCATGCACAACCTTTAGTCCCATATTGTTAATTCAAGGAGTGGTTGCCGTGCTTAAATATGGGAATCTCCTCTCTATGCAAAATAGGTGCAATTGAGAGAGAAGGAGACTATTGCTATATGCACGCGCAGCTCGCGCGCATTTTTTCGCGTGAAAAATCACGTGACTTGTGACTTGCAACAAGCGCGACGCGTATGTGTACAGCATGCTATTATTTGTGCAGTTTCTATTTTTTATGCGGAGCGTAACGGCGCTTCAATGTGATTGAAACTGCCGTGTTAAACAGTAATATGGTGTGTCAGTTTTTTACTATTTGATTGCAGCATTTTGTGTCATTCAAATGGGCAGTTTCTACTGCTTGATGAGGGGAATTGATGCACTATGAATGCCTATAAAACCAAGAGACGTCCTGGTTGAAGTGTACGCATTCACACGCTCACCTCCCTACTCGCTGTGCTGAGCTTCTCGCTGCTGCGCCTTGTCGACCTTTGAGTTCGGCGTGCACCGGACTTAACGATAGCGGGATCTCCGAAACCACTGCCGCGAGACTCCTGCACGGGGCGGCAATCAGGTTTTTGGGCAGCGTCTACACGCGACCGCTTGGTGATCTGCAACTATCTACTTCAACATGTTCGACTACGTTCTGCGCAGAATCATTGAGTAATTTCCTTGTGCAATCCTGTTCTAGTCAGTATGTAGTCTGTTTACATGTTTTATATGCTTGCATCATTTTTTATCTATGAGTCTTTACTCCAAATAAAATCTGAAATGTATTTTAGGCACATATTTCCAACAGCTACTGCCGCCCCTTCTGATGGCCAATGGACGCACGTGCCAGGGGCACCTCGGTCGTCCCCGGCCGAGCCTAGGGCACCCATGAGCATGGCCTGGTGGTGGTCGCGCGCCGCTGCTCGCCGCCAGCTCCTACCCCGACAGCCGGAATCGACCGGCCTAGGCCTCCTCCCCTCTATCTTATTATTACTAATTAGAGGCCCCCAATGGAGCCTTCACGTTATTCCTCAGCAGACGCTCTAAAAAAGATAAATCCTAGAAATTCCCAAAAAAAAAACACATAGATCTGTCCATTAATTTGATCACCGTTAATATTAATAGCCGTTAGATCTATTCTTTGTTTTCTAAAAAATTACTCACCTCCGTCAATATGAAAATACACTAAAGTAACCCCCTAAACTTATGTCTTAATTACCCACCTTTGTCATTATAACACATAACAACCTGTTAATGAAAACTCGCCACACGTTCCCAATAATAGATCGTCATCTTATCCCATCTCCCGTCGTATTAGCCAAGCCCTGCCGCCGCCATCCATATTCACCGAGCTTCAACCAGGCAAAGTAAATCGACCTGTCCATCCTTCTACGGCGCATCCATCCCAAGTGATGTCAAGCCGGTTCTTAGCTGCCCATGTGATGGATAGCCTAGGTGAGTGTATTTGGTGTAGTGGTTGTTCTTTGGATTGCCGAATCAATCACCTATGTGAACTTGGGTGTACAGGGTTCATAAACCACAAGGAGTAGCTGAGATCAAGAAGAGATGGCAAGTCAGATTATTATCATGGACGAGCTGGTGTTGGACAGGTGCTCGCAGCTGAACCCGGCCCGGCATCCTTTGTCAACCGCATGGATGGAGCTCGCTCGAGTGCGATAAGATTGTCGGACGACGACGTTTCTGTCAACCAGAACAATTGGCATAGCCGCAGGTACGCTACTCTCGCTCGCTAATACTAGCTACCCTGCAGGAGGGGCCGGCCGGCAGGGATGCATGTTGCCACGTCTGCTCTTCAGCCAACCTGTAGGAAGAGCACAGATTCTGCACGACGACAAGCAGCCAGCAGCAGAGGAGGGTTACATGCATGTGCAAAAGTTGCTGCCGAACAATGATTGAGCTCACCACTAGCGCTAAGAAATCAATGACAATTTTATTGGCCTCTCCATTGCACAATCGTATCCAGGTCAGATTTCGATCGAGTCATAGCTATATGCGAATATGTATACATAAAGTGTCTAGCCGGTTGAACAGCGGCTAACAAAGACAAATTCATCACTAATAATATTTCGTTACAAATGTACTCATCATGCACATTTGAGCATGTTATACAAATACAATTATATTAAGATGCTATTCATTTGTATATAGTGGGCAACCACACAACACAGCACCATTGCTAATTGCCACTCCATTTCTTCAATAAATTGAAATGATAGTTTAGGAAATCTGGTATACTTACCAAGTATTTACACTATAGAGAAGAAGATTAAATTTTGTCAACAGAAATATAATATGCACAGGTCGAGTGCTCTTTTAAAGCTAATTCTTTGAATTTGTATCAGCTTCGGACACAGTTTCTAAAATAAACAGTTCACAATCTTTGAAGTTGCATGTCTTCATGTATCTATGTCCATACAATCTTTAAAATGTCTCTTATAACATGAAAAATTAATAAACATTAGAGAGAGGTGACGCCGTTGTGTATAGCTTAGTGTGTCATAGTCAACGTATCTGGGTCAAATATATTTCTTAATGAGCAGGTGCTATAATATAATTAATATCTCTAATTCATCCACTACACATGCTGCTATGATTTTTCAGTGTGTGTGTGTGTATATATATATATATATATATATATATATATATATATATATAGGGAGAGTATATTCAGTAGCCAGCTACAAAATAAGTTATTCTGTAGCCACCTCCATTTACGATAATTTTATATACTAATTTACGATAATATCAATACATATTTACGATAGTTGGGTTACTATGACACATGGGGATATTTATCATAACGTTATAGTAAACCACTTAGTAAGGAGCTTTTATAATCTCGTAAATTAATATAGTAATTATCGTAACTCAAAGTTATATATATATATATATATATATATATATATATATATATATATATATATATATATATATATTGTATCCTGGTCTCTACTACATCTGCATATGTATAGAACAGTTTTGGCCATACACAAATGCAAATATTATACATAAATCACAATGGTCCCTCAATAGAAACCCATGTTTATTTGTAGAATTGACTGATTTTTTTTTATTTTTAGCACTTTTTTGGAAAAAATTTCATAAATATTCTCTTAGAGGTATGATTTCAAAATCTGGACCTTTAGCTCGGCGCCATCGTTGATGGCGCCGAGCTTACACGTCTCGGCACCAATGATTCTGGCGCCTAGGTCGGGGCCACGTTGGCGGCGTGGACGCCTGACATGGCAGCCAGCTCGGCGCCGTGATCTTGGCGCCACGCTCGGCGCCGTGGATCTTGGAACCGAACTCGACGCCGTGATTATTGGCGCCGAGCTTGTGTTTTAACCCGGCGTCCAACCTTCCTGCCCAAGCCTTCTTCATCTTCTTTCACCTCCCTCTCGGGTTTTTTCTCTCTCCACTTCGTCCCTACCTCACGAATCGGCATATTGGATCTTGGAAACTTTGATTCGATCCGAGAGCAAGGTATCCTCGCTCTCTCCTAGTTTTTTTTCAAATCAATTCGGTATATATTAGTCGGATTTTTTAACTTAAGAATCGTTATTACTTAGGGTTTTATGCAATTTTAATATTTATATTATACAACCGTGGGATGTCAAGGCGTGGAAAAGCTACCAAACCAAGGTAACCTCAACGCATGTTGTAATGATGTGGGTTCATTGTTGTGGATCAAATGGAAAACCCTAGGTGTAGGGTTTAATATTAATTGCTTTCGGTTCTTAGAACGAAAATGGCTAAATTGTAGTTATGGCCGGATGATCGGAAATGCCTTCGACTCATTGCCTCTGCCTAGTGGTGTTCTAGTGCCCATGTGCTTTTGCAACGATCCTTGCAAGGTAGCCAAGTCCGATAAGAGGACACATATAGACAGAGGTATTGGATGTGTTCTAATTTTACGTTTGAGCCTACACTTCGTCAGCGCCGCATTAACAAGATGGTGAGGAATTGATGTTTGTGTCATATGACATCTTACATGATTTTTTTATTTTGTAACAATTACATTTGTTGCAGGCCCCTCCACCGCTCTATGATTCTGAGCAGTGGATCGACACTGAGATCAAGCCTGAAGACAAGGAATGTATGTAAGAAACTATTGCGATGGGAGGAAGAGGACAAGGAGATGATGGAGAAAAGACGCAGAGAGGAGGCTGCAAAAAAGGAGCACAAAGAAGAGGAGGAAAGGAAGCATGTTGCTGCATACAGGGAGGAGAGGGAGAAGAAGCTTGAGCGTGCACGCCAAGTGAAAGCAGCGATGGAGGAGAATCCCAATGCCCTGAGGAGGGAAAAGTGGCCTCGTTGCACTCAGTAGTCTCCATTACTTGCTAGTTCTATGGTTTATTTATGAACAATGTTGTCTACTGTTGGACTTTTCATTGTGTTGTCATGTAATGCATTTTAAGTATGGGCATGCTTAGGTCATGTAATGCGTTATTTAGTTTGCCGGCATGTACTTCTAGTTTTATTATATTGTTTAATGTGCCATAGTATTGGACTTTTTATTATGTAATTGTTTTCATTATTTATGGTCATAATATTCAGTTTAATATTACAGACGTAGTGAAATATGATCACGTGCTGCAAACATAACATAACATAACGAAGTAGGGCATTATATAATTTAGCACAAAAAACACATGAAATGGTATGTGAGAACATGTACCGAACTAGGGTACAGAGGTCCTAAACTAAACCTAAGCATGCCTTAGATAATTGAAGCGAACAACAAGCCCAAGAAATGGCATGTGAGAACATGTACCAAACAAGGGTATATAGTTCCTTCGACTAAACCTAACATGCCTTAGGTAATTAAACCAAACAACAAACACATAGATGTGCCATGTGAATAAGATAGGGTCATCCTGGTAGTATGGCCACATAGCAAATTGTGTTGCACCTTCTCTACAGTAGCCTCCCATTATTGGTGGTGGTGGTGGCGAGGGGTGACGGCGGAGGCCCCTTGTTCTTATGATTAGGGCAGGTGCAATATGGATCATTGCAGAGTGCCTCCTGTGAACTTGCACCATTGTTGTTGTCGTCGTCTTCGTCTTCCTTGTACTCGCTGCTAACTTCCCTTTGTAGATCGAAGATTTGGTCCTGTAGGTAGTAGATGTACTGCTGATCGCTTTTAACGGTGCCTCCACGATATATGGTCACTAGGTTGTTCATCTAGTTCAAACACACAACGAAACACATGTTCTATAGTCTAAATTAGACGTAGGTAGTCCCTAACAAGTACTTTCTAACTACAAACTAAGTAAATAAGATAATAACTACATATATATATATAGTATACTCACTAAATAACTAGATCCTATTTAGTTAACTAAATATATAACTACATATCCAAGTAGCTATCTAACTATATCTATGTACCTATGTATCTATGTTTCTATATATCTACATATCTATCTCACTAGATCACTAACTAAATCAACTACCTAAGTTATCACATTAACTAGTAAATAACAAATAATCGAACAACTACACTACAATCAAAGCTAACTAAGTACCTACATTGCATATTCACAATTTTTACCTATCCGACGAGTTCAAGAGCTTGAGCAGGCGACGTTGTAGGCAAACAACCGAACCCCAGTCGCAGCGGACACCGGGCGTGGGTGAGGGCGACGAGCCGAACCGATGGTGGCGCGGTCGGGCGCTGTAGGGGCCGGGGCCGGCGGTGGCGCGCGGTGGGCGTGGGACGATCGGCGCTCCGCGCGGCGAGGTGGTGCTAGCAGGCTGAGGCCACAGGCGGCCGGCACGGCGAGCGCGAGCGAGGACGACCGGGGCAACGCGCGACGGCGGTCGCGGCGGTACGACAGCGGTGGCTTGGGAGCAGTAGAGAGAGGAAGAGAGAAAGGAAGAGAGGGCCCATACGTAAGACATGGCTCGGCGCCAATAATCATGGCGCCGAGCTGACTGCCATATCAGCGTCCACGCCGCCAACGTGGCCCCGACCTAGGCGCCAGAATCATTAGCGCCGAGATATGTAATCTCGGCGCCACCAACGATGGCGCCGAGCTAAGGGTTCAGATTTTGAAATCATACCTCTAGGGGCATATTTGTGAAAATTTTCAAAAAAAAGGCTAAAAAATAAAAAATTCGGTAGAATTGAAGGAGGCTAATAGATGACAAAGACGAGCCATGTTGTGATCTAACTAAAAAAGGTGCATCAGATGGAAGAGCACAGTCCTAATCTCAATACATAATCCTGTATTTTGTTAGCACCAAGAGTTTATTAATTTATAAACAAGATTTGTAATGTTTTCCAACTGATGAGAAAATAATATTTGGATTGTATTTCCATATTCTATTTAATGATCCATGTATAATCCATAGTATAAACATGTTAATAAACTATCTTACTATTACTAATTAGAGCCTCAACGGAGGCTCCACGTTAATTCTTACCGGATGCTGCTAGGAAAAAGATAAATTATAAAAATTATCACAATAATAAAAAAATCTATCATTTAATTTGATATACTTTAGTCATCAATGCCAATAATAATAGTTGGATCTATTTTTTCATTAAAAAATTACTCACATCTGCCATTAAATCGTAGGACCAAAACATTATATCACACAAAGGGTTGCAATAAAAGCTTATATACCTCACGAGACCCGCTAAATATAAAAAAGATAAATTCTAAAATTTTCACAAAAACCTTAAATATTTGGCCATTAAATTGGTAGACTGTAATCACCATTTATAACAATAGCAACTGAATCTGTAGCAATTAATAAGATTAAAATTTGAAGAAGAAAAAATCAGAATTTAGATTCATGACGTCAAAACATATAGACTATACCAAAAGTCGTCATAGTTTTAGCAAATATTTCAACTAAATATATAATGGAGATACAAAGAGATGCTGTGCAAAGAAAAAACTATGAATACATAGGAAAATACATATAGATTAATAATTAATAGATTATCACAACTAAATAAAGACTATAGATTATCTGTTATTGCTATTGTTTTAGAAAATTAATAAAGAGAAAGAATATTTAACATAAGTAGATTTTATTATCAGTGTCTCCTAAGATTTTAGCCCATGCGAGAGCACGGGTTGATGGACTAGTGTTGCAAATACACGTTTCAAGTGTTTTAAGCGTTTCAGAGGTATTTTACAATTATTTCATATGGATGTTGTAAAAGTAGATCGGAGATGTTAGCACATGTTGCATATGTTGCAAGTGTACGTTTCAGAGACATGTTGCAAGCGTTTGTTCAAAGTGTTTCATTTGTTCCAGAGTTATGTTGCAAGCGTTCTGATCTGAATATTGCATATGTTTTACACATATGCTACAACAGTATGTTCGAAATGTTTCGGCTCATTTTAGAAGTTATAAATGTTTAATCTGGATGTTGCATATGTTTCACACATATGTTGCATGTGTATGTTCCGAATGTTTCATCTCCTTCGGACGTATGTTGCATTCAAGTGTTAATGTTGATATGTTTAGAGAGTCATGGGGGTATAGCCCGGGTGCTGGGGTATGGCCCGGGTGCTAGGGGACACGGCGAGCTGGGGAGCTTGTGGAAGGGGCGCGCGGTGTGTCGGGGGCTGCAGAAGGGAGGGGCTGGGGGCCGGCGCATGCCGCGCTTTGTGGATGGGCGCGCTGTGGGAAGGTGAGCCACACGCTGTGGCTAGGGCGAGTCGCTCGTATCGGATGGGCTCATGTGGATTGTATTGTACGGGTGGGGAGCTATGTACGGACGCGCTGCTAGGGCCGGACGTCCGGGCGCTAGTACCTACCTTACAAAATACAACGTTGCTTACTGCAGCTTGCTCTTTTTCAAAAGCATTCTTCTACTAGAAAGTCCAACGGCCTTGTCCTTGTTCAAGGCCATCAACAGCTTGTCTCCTCTCTCCCAACACTGCTCGCTGCCTTCCTCCTTGCTTCCCGTGGTGGATCCAAGATAAAAATCCATCTATGACACAATCTTGTACTTCTAATTTGTGTGACCAAGCGATTATATAGTAAATAAACCATAATAACATGAAAAAATAATTATATATAAATAAACCATGCCGTTAGGTGATACTAAATTAACATTATAAAAAGATGGACTTTTCATCAATCTCAATCTCTATCTCTTCTCTACATCTAAAAAGACTAAAACGTCGTTAGGTGATACTAAGTCTCGATCCCTGCTCACACATCAGCGTCTTACCTAGTTCCAATATGAAGACCGGATCTACGTGTCTGCATCCGATTACTGAGGTTCAATCTGAGATATTATTTTTGGGTAATCATTACAATACAATACGGATTCATACATCACTTTATTTTTCCGGTTGCAACGCATGAACATTAATCTAGTAGCTGATTAAAAACCATGTCACGTCTCATAATTGAGACTCTAGTTAAATTAAAATGGACTTTTTATTCATAAGAGAGATCGCGGCAACTGCCGAACAGTACAAATCGCCGAACAGTACAATTTTGGAAGTACGGAAACCAGACGGCCTGTGGAATTCAATCAGCGGATCTAAAAACATAATGCAAAAGGCCTTCCAAATCACCTTGCGCAAGCGGGCTGGGCTTCCATTGCAATAGGCCTAGTCGGTCCAACTCACTAATCCCATCGTCCACCTCAGCGGTTCATCGTCTTCCTCATCACAAATATAGACATTGGCCATGGTATATGTCTTGCGTCTCATCCCAGCAGTCCGAGGAGGAGGGGTCTCGCCGGAGGGGGAGGTCTGGTGGTCACCAGATCTCGCCAAACTAGTAGATCTGCCCCAGATTGTTCTCAACATCCTACAAAGAAAAAGTGAAGGAAAGTAAAAAACAACACAAAACAAGACCATAATCATATTTCTTTGTGCATGTGGATCCGAGGGATGTTTCCAGTAGGCTGCTTTTCTCTTATCTGAGAAATCCAAGACCAAATAACACAAGCTTTTGGCACCTGCTATATTTCATACCAAATCGTTGCAGAGTTGGACAACGTGCACAGGAGATCGGATGGATCGTGCAGAGTTGGGCGACAATTCGACAAACATGAGAGAAGGGATAGGATGGGGAACGTGCCGATGCAGATGGGAATTGCTCGAAAGAAATGATGGTCAGTTTTTTTTTTGTGCAGGATCCCATGTATAGAACCGGCTCCGGTTCTAAACACTATAGCTAGAATAACAGCCGATGTCTAATCGACGTAGGACGCATCTAAAGGACTAACCCCATCTCTATACATTGGAGATGTCCTAACCTAAAAGTATAGGCTCGCCGAGCATATTTGGCCATGCCTCTTGCCTAACCTCTCTCTTGAAGAAGCAATGGATTTGGGAAATGAAAATTTCCAATTCAGAGGTCATTTGGCAATGTATCTTGGAGCCTCCACCTCGGCCAAATGGCAAAAATCCATATGAATTATGGTGGAGGAGTAGACAAGAATCACTTCTCTTTTTACACTAGAAGCTGTAAGCTAAAAAACCCACTCATCACTACTCCTTATTCAATCCCCACCCTCCAGAATCAATTCTCATATACACCTGCTCCTCCATCAGAATAAACTAGATCGCTCCATCGGAGAATGAGTTGTAAATTAGTAATTGAAGCTCGGGAAAACAAGTCGGGCTTCGTCTCCCTCCTCTCGTGAAGTTGTGCCCACCTCTCTCCCCTGCCACCAGCCACCCCACCGCCAAATTAGATGGGATGTTGAACCCAGAACTACAACAAGGATGTGAGTATTCAATTTTAATTTTCATCTGTTTTGTTGGATTGATGTGTTGATTTTCACACTGAACTGTGATAGATATTCTAGAACCTCTAGGTGCAGATCAGTGGGTAAAAGCATAACTTAGATAGGGAAACTTGCTTGGTGTACCACATGTCGAGCACAGTCGTGGCCATGGCGCCGTAGTGACTGTGGCCGCCGGTGGCGCTGTGTCGTAGTTGAACGCCGTGCAGTGGAGACGCAGTCCAATGGTGACGGCGAAGACAGTGGGTCTTCCCATCGCTGGCAGCACCGCTTCCTTTAGATTGGGTTAGAGTTTCTTTGTAGGCGGGTTACAACAGCTCAGGTCAACCTCGTACCTCGTGCCCTGGCCCCACATTCCTTTTATGGTGCTGTGCGATGGGGGCCTACCAACCATAGGAGCAGTTGGGTGCCCCGGATCAGGGCGCGGATCCAAGGGCCCAGGCCAATTGGTGGAGATCAAACTAACACTCACCCCCTTGATCTCACCTTATTCCTTAAACTTAACTTACTTACTTTATCTTGTTCCCATTCCATCACAGATCAGTGCATAGAGCGTGCCTCAACGTCACGGTCTGTTGTCATTAGATTAAACAGCTACAACACACCTTTCTATTTTGAAACAGATACTCAACTAGGCCCTTAGTATCCAGAAATCATAGGCTTTCCCATAAACCCATGTCGACTATGTGTTCTCTGAACGCACTGGGTGGTTAGCCTTTGGTAAGCGGATCCGCAAGTATTTACTCGGTACTTATGTGCTCAATGCTTTCAAAATAATTCTGGATTTTCTCCTTTACAACATATAACTTAGTGTCAATGTGTTTGGCAACACATTTGACCTATTATCTTAGGGGTTAACTTACTTTAAATAGTTATTGTTGTTGTCTACCATTGTTAAATCCAGGTACAAATTCCCTTAACCTCTTTTTGCCTGTTCTTTAAGCCTCATGACAAGCTATACTATGGTATGCATCTCTGATGACACCATAACTTTTTGTTTGGAGCTTTTCCACAATAATACTCCAATTGCGAGTGTTAGCAACTGCTGTGGATTTCACTATAAATCACACCAAGACTTAACTTTTTGTACCCTCAACTATTTGAGAATACTTATTCTTTCTTACTTAGCATGGGACCTATTATACTTTGCAAAATTGCAAGATATTCTCAACTCAATTCCAGTGATCTATATCTGAACTAGACTTCTGCTAAAATATCCTGGATACATAAGCTACGTCAGGGTAAGTTCTTACTTATACTTGTACATACATCAAGCTTCCAACAGCTGAAGCATATGGAACCATATTCTTTTGATCAATCTCATATCGGTTCCTAGAACACTAAAAGTTTCTAAATCTATTACCCTTGACTATAGGAACAGGCGTAGGTTTACTCGTATGCATACTTTATTTCTTTAGAATCTTTTCTAAGTATGCCTTTGCGATAGTTCTAATACCCTATTT
Source organism: Miscanthus floridulus (assembly GCF_019320115.1). Classification (NCBI taxonomy): domain Eukaryota; kingdom Viridiplantae; phylum Streptophyta; class Magnoliopsida; order Poales; family Poaceae; genus Miscanthus; species Miscanthus floridulus. The sequence continues at coordinate 74,902,246 of NC_089585.1, forward strand.
TCTTCTATCTCGGTGAATTTCGATTCCTAAAACCAATGACGCTTCACCAAGATCATTCACATTGAAACTTGAAGACAAAACTTCTTCTTCTCCAATGATAGATCAACATCACTACTAGTGAGTAGAATGTCATCTTCACAGGTTGTGGAAAATGAATTTTCCATTCTTGAACTTCGCATAAACACTATTATCCTTCTCATTTTCTTTAAAACCCAAACTTTCTTATTATTTTCATCAACTTCAATACTAATGTCTAGAGACTTACTTTTAACCCATAAATGGATTTCTATAGGCGGCATCCCATATGTTCTTTTCTTCCACGATAAAACCTTTTGGGTTGTGCCATATAATCGTTTTCATATAAATCATCAGTTGAGAAATACCGTCTTTACATCCATCTGATGTAATTCTAAATCGTAATGTGCCATTAACACCATTATGATTCTAAAAGAATCCTTACATAAGACTAGAGAGAAAACTCTCATTATAGTATATTTTTTCTCTTTGCTTAAAGCATATTGCCATAAGTCGTGCTTTATATATTTCTATATTTCCTTTGGAGTCACATTTTGTCTTGTAGACCCATTAACAGCCTACTATTTTGGCTCCATTAGGAATTACTTCTAAGTCCCAAACATCGTTGGTAGTCATCGAATTCATTTCAACTTTATATCTTTCTACATTCTCTTTGGAGCCACATTTTGTCTTGTAGACTCATTAACAGCCTACCGTTTTGGTTCCATTAGAAATTACTTGTAAGTCCCAAACATCGTTGGTATTGACCTAATTCATTTCAACTTCCATAGCTTCTTGCCATTTAAACGAGTAAACGCTTCTCATAGCTTCTTTAAATGAGGTGGAATCACCCTCTATTTGAATTTCTTTATCGACATATGCTTCATAGTCATTGAAAAACCTAGTTTACTAATTCTTTGAGACCTTCTGGGGCCTCATCTACTGGTACTTCATATGGGTCTATTGTTGCTCTTCATTGCCAAGAGGCAATTGATTCTACAGGCTCCTGTATGGCAAGATCCTTGTTTACATTATTTATCTTCTTCGAAAAGCTAACAATAGGTGTTGTATAAGTCATACAACATCAACAGGTATTGAGAGATTCGTTGTTTTTTAATCACTGAAGTGGGCATGCAGTCCCGCTTCTCTTCAAGTCTTAGATCTCTACATACCTCTACATACCATGCTCCCCCAGATCTTCTCATCTTTTCTAAAGATAGTGTGTCTTTAACTATCTTATTTTAGGTTTAATCCGTTAAACTCTCATATGGCGCTCTACATACCATGCTTCCCTAGATCTTTCTATCTTTTTTAAACATAGTGTATCTTCAAATATCTTATTTTGGGATTTAATCCGTTAAAGTCTCATATGGCGCTTTAGGCACCACCTTAATATCTTTGAGACTGACTACGCTATTTCCTGTCGGAACTTTTAAAAGGTCTAGGAATTTAGCTATCTCTCTGCTTAGGGGTATCATTATTGTAACCGTTGTACTCCTCCAACGGTCTTTATCTCACTCTTAATGAAGAGTATCTTTCTTAATTGATCTTATCTCACTCTTAATGAAGAGTACTTTTCTTAATTGATCTTAATATTCTCCCCCTCGAAATATGGCATGAATTTTACTGCCATAATTTTGATAACTATTCAGAAAGCCTATAAACGAGGAGACACTTATAACTTATTTCATTCACATGATTGTGTCATGCAAACAAAGTTATTTCTTGATCCGTTTAGGAGTACACTTTCCTTAATTCACTTTAAGAATTCAACGAGGTCTTTCATTAGCAGTACTTTTACAAGTCACGCTTGCATCTTTTTCTTATTCTTTGGTTAGTATTGACCATGATGATGCATTTTTATTGTGCTATGGTCGATACTAGGATAGCATAAGAGCTACTCCAAAACTTCTCTCGCTACGCGGGATATAAAAACATATGAGTTATCATAAAACTTCTCCCGCCATGTTGAATGGACCAGCATAATTACTATACCAAAACTTCTCCCCATGCGGGATACATCTATACGAAAACTTAGTCACGATGACTAAAATATTCACTTATACTTTCATTTTCCAATTAAATCTTCTTGTTGGTTCTAATTTAATCAGAAAATTAGTAAACTAACAAAAATTGTCCTGAACTGGCTTGACTCAAGCCTTTTCATTCACATACCCCAGCACTGCAGCCCGTTGGCATGCAGCCGAGTGATCTCGTCAGTTAAAATAAAACATACAATATGCTTCTACATCAATTCTATATCATAGTTGGGCAGAAAATAGAATTAATGCATAAAACTCATAAATTAACTTGAAATCCATATAACTACTCTTCAAAATTAAATTCTCCCATTGGTTTGAATTTAATTAGAAGATAATCAACATCATTGCAGCAGAAACTTAATAATGAAATACATTTTTTTTCGTTCAGGAGCATTTCTTGGTCCTTATCAACTCTCTGAAAAATTCACCACGTTGGTGTAAAATTTTTCAGAGATTTAAACTTCAAACTTAAATTTGTTATAATATTGTCATCGTCAACGTTGGTCAAAAAATGATAATACCATAATCTTACTTAAAAAAATAGACTACTCCTCTAATTTAAAATTTTCCATTGGTTCTAATTTAATTAGAGGATAAACATAATCTTAGTTTACTAAATATAGCTGTTGTTCGAATTAAATTCTCCCGTTGGTTCGAATTTAATTAAAAGATAATAAACATTAAACTTTGCAGCGGAAACATAAACATAATTGGAGAATTTTACCCATAGAAAAAACTCCTCAAAACTAATTTTATTTGAACCAATAATCAATTTCCAGGAAAAAAACTAAATTCACTGGAAAAAAGAAAAAGGAAAAAGGCTCAATTCTTCACTGTTCACTCGGCCCGACCTCGGAGACGGCCTGGCCCAGCTCGCGCGCTCACCAGCGATGCCTTCCTAGGCCGCAACCTAGGCCTGGGCCAGGAAAGCGGCCTCCCGCCTGAGCCGAATCCGGCCCGGTGAATCTGCGTCGTTGATCTAGATCTGACGGCTGTGCGTGGATCTCGGGCGAACAAAAACCGCTCGGCGCCAGCCTCTCCCCAAACCCTAATCTCATTTCCTCCTCTCCCTTCTCTCTCTCGCGCCGCGTCCTCTCTCTCGCGCCACACAGGCGTCAGTGGCGTCGGCCATGGTGGCCGTCGGCGTCGGTGAGGAAGGCAGCCACCGGAGCAAGTTCGGCTCCCCTTCCTTCTCTTCCTTTCTCATCCCTTTCCCCTTCTCTTCCTTGGCGTCGTAGTAAAAAATGACCACGACGCGATGGCAGCCCGTGGTGGCCGGAGAAAAGGAAGGTGGCGGCGCGGCTGTGGGGCCCCTCGCTGGCGCGCACACTCACCCTAGGCTGAGTGTGCCGCCGTCGAGCGGCCTTGCGGTTGCGCCTTGACCCCGAAGCCCGAGGCGTAGGCCGTGCGGTGGCGTGACCTCCCGGCCGGCGGCTTGGGTGGTTCTTTCTGCGCGACATCAGAGCAACGCCGGCGGTGGTGACAACGGCAGGTGAGCCCCAGGTAGGCCCCTGTCCCGTCCATCCGGTTTCTTGGAGTTAGGGTTAGGGTTAGGGTTAAACCCGATTTGCATTCTTTCGATTTTTCCATCTTCTTTCTAAAATCGTTCTTTTGTACCCCAACACTTGATCTACACACTAGATGGCCTGGCTCTGGTACCATTGATAGATATTATAGAACCTCTAGGTGCAGATCAGTGGGTAAAAGCATAACTTAGATAGGGAAACTTGCTTGGTGTACCACATATCGAGCGCAGTCGCGGCCATGGCGCCGTAGTGACGTGGCCGCCGGTGGCGCTGTGTCGTAGTTGAACGCCGTGCAGTGGAGACGCGGTCCAGTGGCGACGGCGAAGGTAGTGGGTCTTTCCGTCGCTGGCAGCACCACTTCCTTTAGATCGGGTTAGAGTCTCTCTGTAGGCGGGTTACAGCGGCTCAGGTCAACCTCGTACCTTGTGCTCTGGCCCCCACGTCTCTTTTATGGTGCTGTGCGATGGGGGCCCACCAACCATGGAGTGGTTGGGCATCCCCGATCAGAGCGTGGATCCAAGGGCCCAATTGGCCGTGGTGGCGATCAAACTAACAAACTGATGAATGGTGGCATAAGCAATTGGTGTGTACCTAACGCAACCTGGCTGCTGTTCCAGAATTGGCACATCACGCACAACATTTTGAGTCAACTTAACTATATGGAATCCTCTTGTATGCATAGTAATGCGGGAAAAGAATTATGCCTAGGATATGTAAATATGTCGGAATTGGCATGTGATTTCGCCAAGTGCTGATAATAAGTAACATAAAACTGTTGTTGAGGGAACATTTAAGTTGGACTTTGGATCAGAAACAGGCCCATTCAGGTAATCTGGGTGGAGGACGGGTGATGAAATGATATGAGCAATAGATAGGGCAAATGAGGTTAGCATCACACAGCAAGAATATTGACAGATGGTGGTGTTGCCGTGTTCGGAACAGCGGCATGTTTAAGCAAGGAGCGGAAAGCTTATGTGCAACGGCCGACGTTTGAAAGCTTATGTGCACTGGCCGACGCCTGAAAGCGGCGCTTGAACATGGACGCAAGATACGACTCGCAGACCGTGCTTCCCCAACGTGAGGGTGTTTCCCCGGCCCCAGTACCTCTCCTGCCAGTGGCGGACCCAGGAATTGACCAAGACTAGGGCCAAATCTTAGATTGAATGCTCATTTTGTAAATGCTAATTGAAACGAACAAATGATTTACGCTGACATTTGATGAGCATGAACGCATAAGTATTCAACTGTTCAAGCTCACCGGTCAGATCCAAACTTGCAAGGAAAGGAGGGCAGGAGGCTCACCGGTCAGCAGGCGGGCGCCCGACAGTCCGGCACCCGGCTGACTGGCTGAGGAAAGTGAGGAACAGAGGAAGGAGCCACCGGCCGCGCCGCCGCGGAGCGCATAGCGGAGGGGGCGAGGCTGCAGCCGCCGGCCGCCAGCGGAGCGCCGGAGCCGGAGCGTGGAGGCTGGAGGGCGGAGGCGGAGCGGAGGGCCGGTGAGCGTAGGCTGCCGGCTGGGCGCAGCCAGCGCCGCGCCGGTGCGCACTGGCGGAGCCGCCGGCCGTGGAGCCTCCCCTGCGCCTACGTGACTCGCCAAGGCCGAGCGGCTCTCACTCTGTCTCCGTTGGTGCTCACTTGCTCGCTGCCTGTGTTGTTGATGGAACGATGGATTGATGGGCAAAAAAAAAGTGAAGACTTGCTCCCTTGTTACATGGGTCCGCGACTAGGGCCATGGCCTGGGGTGCCCTAGTACTGGGTCCGCCCCTATCTCCTGCCCTCCATTCCCTGCTAGGGTTAGGTGCCGCCGCTGGTGTTCTGCTTACTGGCCGCGCCGCAGCCGCTGCGTCGTTCGGATGCCTCACCAGGCAGCTCAACCACAGTACAGCAGCTCACGTCGATCACCAACTTGCTAGCTCCTTCGTTTTTTACTCCTAGCCAGGCAGAGCAAAAGAGAGAGCGGTTGTTGAACCGTGCTGAGCTCCACTCACTATATTACAAGAATTATTTTTAGCAATGGAGGTCTTTTTTAGAGGTGGCTCCATCAAAATCCAGCTCTAAAAATGGTTTCCTAAACAAGTTACCTACAGAAAATCCATTTTTAGAGATGGTTGGTATTTTTAGCCACTTTTATTTAAAAATGTCTCTATCTTTAGAGGTGTTTCTAGATTCAACCACCTATAACAACTAGTATAGTGCCCGTGTTAACGCTACGGCTTTAGTTTCAGGGATATACATGGAAACAACCAAACAACGATTTTTGTTTCCAGAGTTCAATTTTCACATAATTGTATATGACCTTGTATATACAATCCGAGAAACACTTACACGTAACAAGGCATAATAAAGTTATTTCTCGCATTAACTATATAATTTACAATCTGCCTAAGTCCTTAAACATGTCTTGGAGATCTTTATGGCCACTTCATGCAAACTTCATTCCAAATAATCAAAGATGCCATACCAAGCTTCTTAAAGTAGATATAGCTTCTTAAAGTAACTCTATAATTCACTTTTGATAAATGAAAGAAAAAATTATATTTGATCTTTTTTAAAATTAAATAGTAGATATAGTCGTAAATATATGTGTGCAACCGCGATGGATATTTATCTGGTTGTTTCTCGGTTTCTCCCTCTCTCCCATCCTGTTTTCCTTTCTTCAGATGATTTTCGGGTATTAGAAAGCTAACTAATGAAAATTATTGGACAAAAGAAAAAAATATTTCTTCTTGGCATAATCAACTGATTTATCAAGTAAGTTTTAAGTACTCCATCTGTTTTAAATTGTAAGTCGTTCTAGCTTTTCTAGATACATACTCCCTCCATTACAAATTATAAGTCGCTTTGACTTTTTTTGTTCATCTATTTTGCTATGTATCTAGACATATTATTATATCTAAATGCATAATAAATTAGATGTACCAAAAAAAATCAAAGCGACTTATAATTTGAAAGAGAGAAAATAGTTTTTACATATAGACATAATATATATTTAGGTGCATAGCAAAAGCTATATATCTAAAAATTAGAACAAAACTAATTGTCTCTAGCTTGCGTGTTCTATTTCTTAATGGCCTTTTATTTTCATAATTGTAACACCCTAAAATTTGCTTTTCTTCAAATAGAATTAAATCCATTTAATTATGAATTTTTGTGTACATTTAAACCTAGGGAAAATAATAATCTTTATTGAAATTAAAATTCATCATAAGTTTAGCAACATGGTTGTGTATTCATGCTGCTGCATATAATTTTTGTATTGTGTGGTTTGAAATCAGATTTCGAATTGATTTGAATTTGCATTTAAAATTTGTTTGGAAATTGGTTTAGAAAATAGAAAAAAATTCTCTCCCTCCCTTGGCTTTTGGCCCGAAGGCCATCTTCCTTACTTTGGTTCCTGGCCGTAGGCCTGCTTCTTCACCGTGCTGGCCCAACTGCTCCGCTCGGCCTGACCTGCTTTTCCTCCACGGCCACGGCCCATTCGGCTTCACCGCGTTGGCCTCGCTCAGCCTTCCCCCGCAGCCAGCAGTCGGCCCAGCTTCGCAGCCCAGCCTGTCGCCCGCACCTCGCCTCCTCTTTTTCTCGCTGGCAGGTAGGCCCACCGTGCCGGAGTCTCCTTCATCCTCCCGCTCGTGTTCGAGCCGGAGACTGCCGCCGACGCCGTACGACTCCGTTTCCGCTACGAGCTCGTGGTGGCGTGCTCCTCACATCGACGAGCCCCATAAATAGCGCCCTGGTTCGCATCTGCACGCCACCTCCTTTGCCCTAGCCCTAGCCTTGTTCTAGCGCCGTTTTTGGATCTTGCCATCGAGCAGAGCCTGCCACTACCACGGTAATCATCATTAGAAGCCCCTCCGTTGACTCGCGCAGGTCGTTGGGAGTCTCTCTGTGGTAGCGAACCTCCTAGCACCGTCCTGTCTCTCTTTCTTCCTCTCTGTTACTCATACGTCGCTGCTGATTGTTCCAAGGTAGACTAGAGCTTCCCCGTCGAGCTACACACCACCACCGAAACCTCCCCGGCCGACGCTGAGTACCCTAGGTGAGTTCGCCTTCCCTTGTACTATCTTCCGGTGTTGTTCTCGTCAAGTTTGGAGCTCGGAAACCCGATTCCAGTGAGGTCTCGCCGCCGTCAATGGCAGCCACCGCGTCGGAGTCCTATTCCGGCCGGCCTGAGCTTCCCAACCCGCCTTGGCCGTCCGATCTGAAATCAACGGCTAGGATTAGAACTTACCCCTTCGCGGTGATTTTTCAAAAAGGCCATTATAATTATTTCAGTCTTAACCCGCAGTCCCTGGCTTATTTCAAAAGGACCCCTGCGCTTTTCTGTTATCAAACCCGCGGTCCATCGCGCATTCCACAGATCATGCCTTCTTGTTTTAAAAGCGTATTTTAATCGGTTAACTTCAAAAATATGTTTTCACCTATTTACAAATTTGCCACTGGTTTCTATAGGCCATAACTTTCACATTTTAACTCTGATTTGACCCATTCAACTTGCGTTAGGTTTGTAATTCCATAATCTACATGTTTATACTACTATTAAGTAAGTTTTCAACTTTTAAGATTCGAGGTTAGATTTAATCTATTAGTTTACTAAAGGAAATCTTGTTTAATTCATAACTTCTTCGTTTTAGCTCCGAATTTTGTGATCTTCGTGTCTGTGTGATCGTAGCGAGACATAGATTTGTTTTATAAACTTTTCATCTTGATTTTATGTTAATTGGTGTATTGTTCTAATCTAAAGCTTTTGTTTGATATGCATGATTGTATGGATGCCTGTGTGGTGCTGATTGATCTCGAGTAGACAGTGAGTTTTGTGTTGGTGATCTGGAGTAACTTTGAGGATCAAGACCAGCAACGATACTTTGAATTGAGGCAAGTGTAATATGAGGCTTCTTGTTACCTATTCACTTTAATGCAATCTCAATTCATGTGCATATGATAATGAACTGCTTGGAGTCTACCTACCTTGATATTGATTATCCTGTCCTTGATATACCTATGGGTTTTGCATGTGGGTAGTATGCTCAGTTTGCTCCAACTAATATTTATTAAAGAATACAATTAAAGAAATATGCAACATGGTATTAAAAGATGCTTTTTAGCAACATAGAACCAAGGGGGCTAGAGCATTGGGCCTTTTCTTAGGGTGCTCTAGTTTCTCTCTATAAGGACTTATCTTTAAGTGACAACCCAGGACTTATAGTACAACCATGAGGACTACATGGCTCTGGTCTTAATCTAGTACCTTGCGCTTTCTAGTTTGTAGCTGTTTACTGAAAGGGCAAGAGGGCATACTAGGGCTGGGTATGGGCCTCATCCCTAGGGTGTGTACTATGCTGCGTGTATCAGTGCCACTTTTGGAGATGACTCCATAACACTTGGGAGATGGAATCCTTAGTAGCTACTCCTTATTAGAACGACTAGGGAAAAGCTTCATAGTGTACCCTGCCTGCTCACCTTAGAAGTGTTTTGGGAGTTATAAACCCGAGCATATGGGTATCACGACTCATGGTGAAAGTGTACAACCTCTGTAGAGTGTAAAACTAATATATTAGCCTGCTCACGGTCACGAGCGACCTGGACCCTTACTGAATAGTGGTTACTCGGATGGTTTGGGTTATGATTAAAATTGTCGATATCTCTAATTATTCATATTTGGGAGCTTAAGCATAACTTAGCAACTTATGATTAATAATAAAATATGACCAACTAAAAGTGCTTACCGTAGTTCAGCCGTGTCAAGCCTTTTAAGCCTGCATCCCCTCATGTTATGCTTGCTAAGCGGTAGTAGCTTACGCTTATTTTATTTCAATACTTTGGCAAAATCCCGGATGGGTACCAGATGGAGGTTCTTCAGTGGAGTTCTCCAAGAGGTGTTAGGGTTGTGATCAACCAGTTGACAATTCCTGTGGTGTTGGAGGCTTCGCTAGAAGAATAGAGTTATAGTATATTCTGTAAAGTAAGACCTATGTCTTTTGTAACAACTACTTATGCGCTATGTAATAAAGGCATTGTCTTTGATATTACCCCTTCATTTGTAACTATATGTGTGAATTGAATTCCTGGGCACAGATATGGTGTGCATCTGGTTTTATCCTTAAAACCAGGTGCTACAAAGTGGTATCAGAGCTATGGCGAACTATAGGATGCAAGCCTAGTTAGAAAATGGACCGTTTTAAGGTTTAGAATTTGCTATAAAATCCTTGGTCTATAAACCTTGCTATTTTCTCCTATACTATATTCTTGCCTCTGTTGTTCATATTCTCCTTGTTGCTATAAATTTTGTCCCTATCCTCACCCTTGTTTTGAATTGCTTTTAGAGCTATCACTTACCACATTATTGCGCAACATTGAAGGTGAAGCTATAGAGTTCTGAGCCCTTGATACAACAAGAACGCTAGTAACATGAGTAGAGTCACTGAGTCCTAATGCTTGAATTGTGAACCTTTAATGTTTGAATGATTGTCTTGATGTTCATGCTTGATTTGGATCTTTGTAATGATTGCAATGATTTTGTGGGTTATGCTCACAATTTCATTTAGTCTACATGATAAGGCATAAGGACCAATGATTAGATAGTTGGGTGGGTCTTTCTCATCTCTGCGCGTGTTGTTTTTGAGCAGTCAGTGTTCATCGGGTTATATCTCCTAAGGTAGATGCCCAAAAGTCATGGATTGCAACCAATAATTGTGCTAAATGTTGCATACATATGGTTTCTACTAGGAGAAGTGCTTCATGTGATGCCAGAAGGAATGCCCCTAATGTTAATCCACCGCCACCAAATTCTCCAACTATAGAGCAATCTATGATGACACAGACTCAACTTGCTATAGACCTATGTTTAGAATGTATGCATCAACCCATGTCAAGCACCACCAAGGGACAAGCGTAGTGAATTTATGAAGGGGCATCCGCCAACATTCTCTCATGCAAGTGACCCACTGGAAGCTGATGACTGGCTTAGAACTGTGGAGCGACAACTTAACATAGCTTAGTGTAATGACCATCAGAAAGTGCTTTATGCATTCGATCAACTTCAAGGAGAAGCTTCAGACTGGTGGGAATTATTTTAGGTTGGGAAAGATGTAAATTAGATTTGTTGGGAAGATTTCAAGACTACCTTTAGATCTTATCATGTTCTAGAAGCTTTGGTGGAGATCAAGGAGGAGGAGTTCCTCAACTTGAAACAAGGTTCCATGATAGTGTGTGAGTATCGTAACAAATTCACTCAGTTGTCACGTTATGCTCCAGGAGAGGTGGATAATGACGCTAAGAAATAGAAACGCTTCTTGAAAGGATTAAATGATGAACTTCAACTGCAGTTGATGACTGTTGAGTATCCTGACTTCCAAACTTTGGTGAATAGGGCCATTTTGATTGAGAACAAGCATCGAGAAATAGAAGAGAAGAAAAGAAGAATTTAAAGCCAATCTGTAGGTAGTACCACACGCCCCCGCTACACTCCCTAGCAAGAATTTCAACAGAGATACTAGGAATCAGTTAGTTAGTGGAATTTTGATCCTCCTCAACAACTCCCTCAACACCTAGCAAGAGCAACAGTATGTGAACTAGAGTCCACCCCAAGAACCACTCATCAACTCCCCAATGAAGGATAGTGTGCCCAACACCCCCTCTTTAGGCAAGAAGTGCTACCGCTGTGGTGAACCCAGGTCACTATGTAGGTTAGTGTCCAAAGAAGCTGAATAAGCAACAATCTCGCAACGGAAACCATAAACAACGGACTCATGTGCAAGGCAGAGTTAATTATATGATGATAGAATCTGCACAAGAAGCCCGTGATGTTGTGTTTGGCACGTGTATAGTCAACTCTAGCTCTGCATCGGTTTTGTTTGATTCTAGAGCTTCACATTCCTTTATTGCACATCATTTTGCTAAGGAGCATAATATACCAAAGTGTCCTATGAAGAAACAAATGTTAGTTGACTCACCTTGTGGGGATATACACGCTACACTAATGTGTCCCAGTGTAAGAGTTGAAGTAAGGGGGGGTAGAGTTTTTGGCAAATCTGTTGGTGCTGAAGTCTTCGAGCATAGATGTAATTCTTGGAATAGATTGGCTAAATCCACGAAAGGCTATTATCCAATGTGAGAATGGTATAGTACACTTGACATCCAAGTCTAGAGAAGAAGTTATTTGCAAGGCAACTACAATGACAAGAGATGTGTGTAGTGTTAATTAGATGGAAGGTGCAACCATAGATAAGACCAAGGTTGTTAATGAGTTTCTAGATGTTTTTCCTGATGATTTGTCGGGTATGCCGCCAGATCGTGATATTGAGTTTATTATTGAGCTTTTGCCTAGAACTGTACCTATAGCCAAGAGACCATATCGAATGGGAGTCAATGAGCTAGAAGAACTTAAGAAACAGTTAAAGGAGCTACAGGATAAAGGTTTCATACGTCCTAGTTCTTCACCATGGGGAGCCCCTAGTTCTATTTGTTGAGAAGAAAGATGGTACACAGCGGATGTGTGTGGATTATCGCTCTCTCAATGAGGTAACCATCAAGAACAGTATCCTTTGCCTAGAATTGATGACTTGTTTGATTAGTTGAGAGGTACTTGTGTGTTCTTCAAGATTGATCTTCGCTTCGGTTATCATCAGTTGAGGATTCGTTCAGTCGGATATTCCCAAGACTGCTTTAACCACTCGGTATGGATTATATGAGTACATAGTTATATCTTTTGGATTGACTAATGCCCCTGCATACTTCATGTATATGATGAATAAGGTGTTTATGGAATATCTTGACAAGTTTGTTGTGGTCTTCATTGATGATATTCTAGTCTTCTCCAAAACAGAAGCAGAACATGAAAAGCATCTGAGATTAGTTCTGCAAAAACTTAGAGAACATCAACTGTATGCTAAGTTAAGCAAGTGCGAGTTCTGGCTGAAGGAAGTCTCTTTTCTTGGGCATGTTATCTCTAATGGTGTAGTAGCTGTGGATCCTAAGAAGGTTAGTGATGTGTTGAGTTGGAATCCGCCTCAAGATGTAAGTGAAGTCTAGAGTTTCCTAGGAATGGCTGGATATTATCGGAGGTTCATTGAAGGTTTTTCTAAGATTGCCAAGCCTATGACATTGCTACTTGAGAAGAATGCTAAGTTTGTATGGACTGAGCAATGCCAAGCTAGTTTTGAAGAGTTGAAGAAAAGGTTGACTACAGCTCCAATGCTAGTACTACCAGATCTAAACAAGAGTTTCTCCATCTACTGTGATGCATCTTGACTTAGTCTGGGTTGTGTTCTTATGCAAGAAGGACGAGTAGTGGCTTATGCATCTAGGCAACTAAGGAAGCATGAACTAAATTATCCAACCAAGATTTGGAGTTAGCAGCTGTGGTTCATGCATTGAAGATTTGGAGATATTATCTTATTGGGCATAAGTGTGATATTTATACAGATCACAAGAGTTTGAAGTATATTTTCACTCAGCCAGATTTGAACTTGAGGCAACATCGTTGGTTAGAGCTAATCAAGGATTATGATTTGGAGGTACATTATCACCCTGGCAAGGCAAATGTTGTAGCTGATGCCTTAAGTCGAAGGAGCTATGTTAATGCAGCTCTAGTGACACAATTACCTAAGGAGTTATGTGCTGAATTCGAGCATCTTAATTTGGGAATAGTTGCTAATGCAATGGAATTGGAAGTGGAACATATACTTGAACAAGAGATCCGCAAGGGTCAGTTGGAAGATGAGAAAATCAAGGAGATAGCAGAACTTATAACAATTGGTAAAGCACCGGGTTTTCGATTAGATGATCAGGGAATAGTGTGGTTCGGAAAGAGAATATGTGTGCCAGTGATAAAGTCCATTCGAGAGATGATTCTAAGAGAAGCCCATGACTCAGCATACTCTATCCATCCAGGTAGTACCAAGATGTACCTAGATCTGAAGGAGAAGTACTGGTGGTATGGTTTGAAAAGAGATGTGGCCGAGTATGTAGCAATATGTGACACCTATCAATGAGTCAAGGTAGAACATCAAAGGCCAGTAGGTTTACTTCAACCTATGAAGATACCTGAGTGGAAGTGAGAAGAAGTTGGTATGGATTTCATTGTTGGATTACCACGCACTCAGAGTGGTTATGACTCAATTTGGGTAATAGTAGATTCGTTGACTAAGGTTGCTCACTTCATACCGGTCAAGACTACATATACGGGTGTAAAGTTAGCAGAATTATACATGCAATGGATAGTATGTTTGCATGGAGTTCCTAAGAAGATTGTGTCAGATAGAGGTACTCAGTTTACATCACACTTTTGGAAGAAATTGCATGAGTCTATGGACACTAAGTTGAATTTCAGCTCAGCTTATCATCCACAAACTGATGGACAAACAGAGAGAACCAATTAGATCTTAGAGGATATGTTGAGAGCTTGTGCTTTGCAATATGGTATGAGTTGGGATAAGAGTTTGTGTTATGCTGAGTTCTCCTACAACAATAGTTACCAGAAGAGTCTCAAGATGGCACCATTCGAGGCACTATATGGTAGAAAGTGCAGAACTCCATTGTTATGGAATCAGACAGGAGAAAGTCAAAGTGTTTGGACCTGAGATTCTCAAGGATGATGAAAGGCAAGTGCAGATTATTAGGGAAAACTTGAGAGTGGCACAATCTAGATAGAAGAGTTATGCTGACACTCGGAGAAGGGAATTGGTTTTTGAAATAGGGGATTATGTTTACCTAAGTGTGTCACCTATGAGAAGTGTGAGAATGTTTAATATGAAAGGAAAGTTAGCACTAAGGTATATTGGACCTTTCAAGATTTTAGAGAGATGTGGAGAAGTAGCTTATCAGTTGGAATTGCCTAAGAGTTTGTCAGGTGTACATGATGTGTTCTATGTGTCTCAATTAAAGAAGTGTTTACGTGTACCCGAGGAGCAGATATCGTTAGAAGAGCTTATAGTTAAGGAAGATCTTACCTATGAGGAATTTTTGGTAAAGATTTTGGAGATGGCAAAAAGAGTTACAAGGAGCTGAGTTATAAAGATGTGTAAGGTTCAGTGGAATCGGTATATAGAAGATGAGGCTACTTGAGAAAGAGAAGAGGATTTGAGAAAAACATACCTGCAGTTATTTGAGTAAGCATCATCCAAATCTTGAGGACGGGATTCATTTTAAGGGGGTAGAATTGTAACACCCTAAAATTTGTTTTTCTTCAAATAGAATTAAATCCATTTAATTATGAATTTTTGTGTACATTTAAACCTAGAGAAAATAATAACCTTTATTGAAATTAAAATTCATCATAAGTTTAGCAACATGGTTGTGTATTCATGCTGCTGCATATAATTTTTGTATTGTGTGGTTTGAAATCAGATTTCGAATTGATTTGAATTTGCATTTAAAATTTGTTTGGAAATTGGTTTAGAAAATAGAAAAAAAAATTCTCTCCCTCCCTTGGCTTTTGGCTCGAAGGCCATCTTCCTTTCTTTGGTTCCTGGCCGTAGGCCTGTTTCTTCACCGTGCTGGCCCAACCGCTCCGCTCGGCCTGGCTTGCTTTTCCTCCGCGGCTACGGCCCATTCGGCTTCACTGCATTGGCCCCGCTCAGCCTTCCCCTACAGCCAGCAGTCGGCCCAGCTTTGCAGCCCAGCCTATCGCTCGCACCCCGCCTCCTCTTTTTCTCGCTGGCAGGTAGGCCCGCCGTGCTGGAGTCTCCTTCATCCTCCTGCTCGTATTCGAGCCAGAGACTACCGCCGACGCTGTATGACTCCGTTTCCACTACGAGCTCACGGTGGCATGCTCCTCATGTCGATGAGCCCCATAAATAGCGCCCTAGTTTGCATCTACATGTTGCCTCCTTTGCCCTAGCCCTAGCATTATTCTAGCGCTATTTTTGGATCTTGCCATCGAGCAGAGCCTGCCACCGCCGCAGTAATCATCATTGGAAGCCCCTCTGTTGACTCACGCAGGTCGTTGGGAGTCTCTCTATGGTAGCGAACCTCCCAGCACCGTCCTATCTCTCTTTCTTCCTCTCTATTGCTCATACGCCACTACTGATTGTTCCTAGGTAGACTAGAGCTTCATGTTGAGCTACACGCCACCACCAAAACCTCCCCGACCGACGCGAGTACCCTAGGTGAGTTCGCCTTCCCTTGTACCATCTTCTGGTGTTGTTCCTGTCAAGTTTGGGGCTCGGAAACCCGATTCCGGTGAGGTCTCGACGCCGTCAATGGCAGCCACCGCGCCGGAGTCCTGTTCTAGCCGGCCTGAGCTTCCCAGCCCGCCTTGGCCATCGGATCTGAAATCAACGGCCAGGATTAGAACTTACCCCTTCGCGGTGATTTTATAAAAAGGCCATTATAATTATTTCAGTCTTAACCCGCAGTCCCTGGCTTGTTTCAAAAGGACCCCTACGCTTTTCTGTTATCAAACCCACGGTCCATCATGCATTCCACAAATCATGTCTTCTTGTTTTAAAAGCGTATTTTGTTCGGTTAACTTCAAAAATACGTTTTCACCTATTTATAGTTTTGCCACTGGTTTCTATAGGCCATAACTTTCACGTTTTAACTCCGATTTGACCCGTTCAACTTGCGTTAGGTTCATAATTCCATAATCTACATGTTTATACTACTATTAAGTAAGTTTTCAACTTTTAAGATTCGAGGTTAGATTTAATCTATTATTTTACTAAAGGAAATCTTGTTTAATTCATAACTTCTTCGTTTTAGCTCCGAATTTTGTGATCTTCGCGTCTACGTGATCATAGCGAGATGTAGATTCGTTTTACAAACTTTTAATCTTGATTTTATGTTGATTGGTGTACTGTTCTAATCTAAAGCTTTTGTTTGATATGCATGATTGTATGGATGCCTGTGTGGTGCTGATTGATCTTGAGTAGACGTGAGTTTTGTGTTGGTGATTTGGAGTAACTTTGAGGATCAAGACCAGCAGCGATACTTTGAATTGAGGCAAGTATAATATGAGGATTCTTGTTACCTATTCACTTTAATGCAATCTCAATTCATGTGCATATATGATAATGAACTGCTTGGAGTCTACCTACCTTGATATTGATTATCCTGTCCTTGATATACCTATGGGTTTTGTATGTGGGTAGTATGCTCAATTTGCTTCAACTAATATTTATTAAAGAATACAATTAAAGATATATGCAACATGGTATTAAAAGATGCTTTTCAGCAACATGGAACTAAGGGGGCTAGAGCACTGGGCCTTTTCTTAGGGTGCTCTAGTTTCTCTCTATAAGGACTTATCTTTAAGTGACAACCCAGGACTTACAGTACAACCATGGGGACTACATGGCTCTAGTCTTAATCTAGTGCCTTGCTCTTTCTAGTTTGTAGCAGTTTACCGAAAGGGCAAGAGGGGCATACCGGGCTAGGTATGGGCCTCATCCCCAGGGTGTGTACTATGCTGCGTGTATCAGTGCAACTTTTGGAGATGACTCCATAACACTTGGGAGATGGAATCCTTAGCAGGTACTCCTTATTAGAATGACTGGGGAAAAGCTTCGTAGTGTACCCTGCCTGCTCACCTTAGAAGTGTTTTGGGAGTTATCAACCCGGGCATATGGGTATCATGACTCATGGTGAAAGTGTACAACTTCTGCAGAGTGTAAAAATGATATATCAGCCTGTTCACAGTCACAAGCGGCCTAGACCCTTACTGAATAGTGGTTACTCGGATGGTTTGGGTTATGATTAAAATTGCCGATATCTCTAATTATTCATATTTGGGAGCTTAAGCATAACTTAGCAACTTATGATTAATAATAAAATATGACCAACTAAAAGTGTTTACCGCAGTTCAGCCGTGTCAAGCCTTTTGAGCCTGCATCCCCTCATGTAATGCTTGCTAAGCAGTAGTAGCTTACGCTTGTTTTATTTCAATACTTTGGCAAAATCCTAGATGGGTACCAGATGGAGGTTCTTCAGTGGAGTTCTCCAAGAGGTGTTATTCTTGTGATCAACCAGTTGACGATTCTTGTGGTGTTGGAGGCTTCGCCGAAAGAATAGAGTTATAGTATATTCTGTAAAGTAAGACTATGTCTTTTGTAACAACTACTTATGCGTTATGTAATAAAGGTATTGTCTTTGATATTACCCCTTCATTTGTAACTATATGTGTGAATTGAATTCCTGAGCACACATATGGTGTGTATCTGGTTTTATCCTTAAAACAAGGTGCTACACTAATCACATGTCAAGTCGGTTCGTTTATTTTGTAAACTCGGTCGGGGCGTGTAGTGTGTTACTTTTGTAACACAATGGTCTAACTCCTCTCTTTGGAGGATGAAACCGTATATTTCTTCTATTTTTTTAAAAAAATAGGGAAAACCAAATGTGCTAAACCTCTTCATCGATCTCCTCTCTGTGGGCCCGGACTGTAAGTGACCCGTTTTGCTTCCTTGTCCACTGTTGGTATTTTATGAGAAGAAAGGGGTAGACCTTTCCAGGTTTAGCCATGCTGTAGACGCTCCACTACTCCTACTGACGTGTGGGGTCACCAAACTAGGTCCCATGTGTTCTTGATGGAAACATGCGAGTGGGTATGTTGGCAGGTCTGTTGTCATTCCTTATTGACGCAATACCAGAACGGCACAAAGAGTTTTGGAAGGGGCGCGTTAGATGGGGCTGGGCTCGGCGTGGGTTTTTCCATTATAATGATAATTCTGGAAATTGCCTTGATCGGAGTCATGGATCCCTCCTTCCTATTTGCCTTGACTGACTTCCATATTTGTCTTGATTGACTTCCATTAGTTTCTATTTTACCGTAGACTGCAGGATGTGCTGGAAATTGCCTTGATCGGAGTCATGGATCCCTCCTTTGTATTTGCCTTGACTGACTTCCATATTTGGTTTGATTGACTTCCATTGGTTTCCATTTTACTGTAGACTGCGGGATGTGTGAGGCGTGCGTTGAAGCCTTGGTGGGGGAGATCCAAATAACGTTGGCCATCGGATCAAGTTGAAGCCTATGAGAAAGGATTACGAGCCATAGATTTTAATGATATGGTAATCCTGGGTACAATTTCGTTGGTGCACAATGGTTATAGTCTCTCAGTGGGAGACTTTTTTTGGAGACCTAGTATAGTTTTGATTGATCCCTTATAGTAGAAATGAATGTTGAGAGACATCTCTAAAAATCGATTCTGGATCAGCGTCTCTGAAAATAGAAAATACAAATGTTGCTCGCTACAGTCTCACTCTTTTTTTCAAAAGCATTCTTCTACTAGAAAGTCCAACGGCTTTGTCCTTGTTCAAAGCCATCAACAGCTTGTCTCCTTTCTCCCAACGCTGTTCGCAGCAACCTGCCTCCTTTTCCCACTGGTGGATCCATGATAAAAAATCACCTATGGCAAAATTTATACTAATTTGTGTGACCAAGCGATTATATAGCAAATAAGCTATAATAACATAAAAAATAATTATATATAAATAAACCATGTCACATCTCATAATTGACATTCTAACTAAATTAAAGATGGATTTTTCATTAATCTCTATGTCTGAAAAGACTGAAACGTCTACTCGGTGATACCAAGTCTCCATCCCTCATCACGCATTTGTGTCCTACCCAGTTTTGATACGAAGACTGAATCCACGTGTTCGTGTCTGATACAAAGTCCTTAGAGCTCACACGTCCACGTCCAATTATTGAGGTTCAATCCAAGATATTGTTTTTTGGGTAACCTTACAACACAATACATATTTATACTTACACTATTGTGACATTATTTTTTTCCCGTTGCGAGGTACAAACATTTATCTAGTAATCGATTAAAAACCCTGTCATGTCTATATTATAGTTAAATTAAAATGGACTTTTCGTTCATAACATAGACAGGAGCAACGACCGAATAGTCGAATTTGGAAGTATGGAAACCAGACGGACGGTCAAAATTCAATCAGCAGATTTAGAAACCCAATGCAAAAGGCCTTCCAAATTTTTACTAAAAGATCGAACTGAACACAAGAGAGCTCTTACACCGGAAAAGTATGGTTCTTCCTAATTACAATTGCGTTATTTGTCCTGAGTGCTGTAGAAGAAACAATTCTTCATCTTTTCCTCTACTGCCAGTTTTCAATATCCTACATGGGATGCAATAAGGGTACAGGTGCCTCTGCATTTGGCACCATCAGAAGTCCTCCTCCACTTCAAAACTCAGTTGGCTAACTGTTCCATTCTTCATGGAAATCCTCACCATTATGTGTTGGTCAATTTGGATGCACAAGAAATGACTTTATCTTCAATGGGATACAACCTTCTATGGCACGTTGTATGAATAAGTTCAGGATGGAGTTCGCCTTAGTTGTGCTAAGAGCGCGTTCTAAATTTCATTCGACAATAGATGAATGGCTAGTCTCCCTTATGTAGTTGCCCTAATTTTATTCCTTTCTTTTTTTGTATCCGGAATCTGTACTTTGGAACAGTCCTCCTTTTTTTAATATATGCATCCAGTATGGGGCAACCCCTCCTGTTTTTGTAAAAAAAAAGGCCTTCCAAATCACCTTGCACATGGGGGTTGGGTTTCCATCAGACTCAACAAATGGACCAATAGGCCTAGTCGGTCCAGCTTGCTTGTCATGTCGTCCACCTGCAGCTATTTATCGTCTTCCTCCTCACAAAAATAGACATTGGCCATGGTATTAGTCTTGGCGTCTCATCCCAGCAGTCTGGGGAGGAGGGGTCTCAATGGAGGGGAGGTCTGGCGGTCGCCCCTGATTATTGTTCCCAACATCCTACAAAGAAAAAGTGAAGGAAAGTCAAAACAACACAAGAACATAATCATGTTTCTTTGTTCATGTGTGGATTCCTCATAGGGATGTTTCAGTAGGTTGCTTTTCTCTGATCCGAGAAATCCAAGACAAAATAACACAAGCTCTTGGCACATGCTATATTTCGTAGCCAACACTTTCAACTAGTCTTACCCCCACCTATCCACACACCACACCACCACCACCACACACACACACACCCCACCACCACCAACACATCACCATTCGACCATTCCCATTATCCAAAAAACAGCCCTCCCTTCCCCATAGCAATGACACGAGGTGGCCGACCAGGCTGCATGGCTTGCTGTCGACGACACTAAGGATTGTTGTGCTCATTCATTGCCTTCACTGCATGTGATATAGGCCCCTCGTTGCCACGCACGTGAGCTAACAGAGATGGAGCTCGATGGTTTATGGATCTGCAGTTGTGGCTCGAATGGTTCGACCAGAGTTGGGCGACGCACATAAGAGATCGGATGGATCGTACAAAGTTGGGCGACAAACATGAGAGAAGGGATAGGATAGAGAATGGACTGACGTGAATGGGAATTGCTAGAAAGAAACAACGGTCAATTTTGTTATTATGGGTCCCATGTATAGAGCCGGCTCTGGTTCTCAACATTATAGCTAAAATAACAGATGATGTCTAACTGATGTAGGATGCATCTAAAGGATCAACGCCGTCTCTATACATTGGAGATGCTCTGACCTAACATCCTATGCTCGCCAAGCATAGGCCATGCCTGTTGCCTAACCTCTCTTTTGAAGAATCAATGGACTTGGGAAATGAAAAATCCCAATTCAAAGGTCATTTGGCAGTGTATCTTGGAGCCTCCTCCTCGGTTAAAAATCAAACATCCATATGAATTCTGGTCAAGGAATGGACAAGAATCATTCTCTATTTACACTAGGAGCTGGAAGCTAAAAAAACCTACTTCTCACTACTCCTTATTCAACCCCCACCCTCCAGAATCAATTCTCACATGCACCCTGCTCCTCCACTAGAATCAACTAGAATTGCTCCATCAGAGAATGAGCTATGAATTATTAAGTGAAGCTCGGGCAAACAAGCTAGGCTTCGTCTCTCTCCTCTCGCGAGTTGTGCCTGTTAGGATGTGTATGTGTTATATATTTTCCCTCTACTTGGAGGGCTTCTTTGCACATGTGTAACTTTGTATATGAGCCCCATTAGGCCTCGAATAACTCAGTTGGCCACTCTAACATGTTACCAAGCTAGGGTTTTGGTTCTTACCTCTTTTGGGCGAGCTGCCGACAACCTACTACCTCCACCAGTCTCGCACGACCTAGCCCACAACTTTGCGCAATAGCCACCCATGCCTCCTCATGCCAGCTGCATGCGTCTGCACCGACCGTCTCCCACTAGCCCTGTGCGCCTAGGCGCAGCCAACTCCTGTCGGCCTCACAGGCCACCCACATCGGTGACTCGTGTGCTATCGTGAGCCACGCGCACTGCCACCACCGTGGCCCTGCGGTCCCAACCTCTACGCACGCCTCCTTGTCTTCGTGCACCACCGCACCGAGTGCCACAGCCCCGTCATGCCCAACCCACGCCCTCTGTTCTGGTGGTGCTTTGTTCTGCTCGTGTTTGCTCTGCTCCATGCTGCTCTGTTGTGCTTGTATTTGCTATGCTCTGTGGTGCTCTGCTGCTTTGGTGATTCTCTAGTATTACTTGCACCTAATTTGGGTCTGTCTTCTACTGCAGTATTGCTAATGTTGTGTTAGAATTCAGAATAACGGCTCTTGATATCACTAGATCTATTTCTATAGCTGCTGCATCTCATAACATAGCTCCTCAATCTTGGGTTGTGGATTCGGGAGCTTCTTTTTTCATGTAACATCAAACAAGACTCAATTGACTGACTGCAAGCAAATTGTTGATGTCACTACTATTCACATAGTTTATGGCACATCTTGTCATGTTACTCACGAGGGAACTTTTTCCTCTCCTCATTTTTATGTACCTGATATTTCTTTGGCCCCTCAGCTATCTATGAATTTGCTATCCGTTGGTCAAATAGCTAATATGAACTGCTTCATTGGATTTGATGATTTATCTTGTTTTATTCAGGACCATAGCAGTGGGAGAGTTATTAGGACTGGTCATAGGCGTAGAGATTCTTCTAACCTCTAAGTATTGGATACCTTGCATCTTTCTTCAACTGCTACTTCTGCTCATGTGTCATCAGTTGTCATCACCAACCTCATCTTTTGCAAAATGGCACCATCATCTTGAACATCTATGTGGATCTCGGTTGTCCACCCTTGTTCATCAAGGATGTTTGGGGCATGTTTCTATTGAGCCTATTTTTGACTGCAAAGGTTGCAAACTGGGTAAACAAGTTCAACTTCCATATTATAGTAGCACTTCTCATTCTGCTAAGCCATTTGATCTTATTCACTCATATGTATGGGGCCTTTCACCCTTTGCGACAAAGGGTAGTTATAAATACTATGTTGTTTTTATTCATGATCATTCCCACTATTCATGGATTTATTTCATGAAGCATTGATCTCAACTGTGTTCCATTTATAAGTCCTTTGTTCGCATGGTTCACACACAATTTTCTACACCTATTAGAGTTTTTCTCTTACTCTAGTGATGAGTATTTGTCTGATGATTTTTCAACAATTTTTGTCCTCAGAGGGTACTCTTGCTCAGCTCTCTTGTCCTGGCGCTAATGCTCAGAATGGTGTTGCTAAATGAAAACATCACCATCTTATAGAGATAGCTCACACACTTTTGATTTCATCTTTTGTCCCTTCTTATTTTTGGGGTGAAGCTATTTCTACGTCTGTCTGGCAAATGTCCTGGTGAAGTTCTTTTTGCTTGCACCTCGTGAGCGAACTAAGTTGACTACACAATTTGTTGAGTGTGTTTTTCTGGGGTATAGTCCTAAGCATAAAGGTTATTGGTGTTATGATCCTTCTTTGCATCACATACGTATCTCTCGTGATGTGACCTTTGATGAGAACCATCCTTTCTTTTACATCCCCTCTACTTAACCCTCATACTCACCCACAAAGTCCACATCATTTTTGTACCTTCCTCCTATTTCATCTAGTGATGATGCCAACATACCTTCTCCGTCCATTACAGTCTTTCATGGTTCTTCTATTTCCATCATGCCACCTACACATGTGACGTCTTCATCTCCACCTCCACCTCCACATCTATCACCACCTCCTCCACCTTTGCCACTTCACTCTTTTTCCAAACCACCCATCACACATGTTTTCAGCCATCGTCCCAAAAACCCTACTACTCTTCCATCTAGTTCTCCCATCTTGGACAGTCCTAATGAGCCTACTATTGATGCTTCACATAATACTATTGATGAGTCACATATTGTTTCTACGAGTTACATGTTCCATGATATAATCTTCGAGATCGTAGTACTCTTCGTCACAAAGACAAGCATGGTTTTCCTCATGTGAATGTTGTTGTTGATGATCCATCCCCTTATCAGGAAGCTTCTTGTATTCTGGAATGGCATTTGGCTATGTCAGAGGAGCTTGCTTCTCTTGATCATATAGGAACTTGGGATCTTGTTCCATTGCCATCGTGCACAATACCTATTACATCTAAGTGGGTATTCAAAGTTAAGACCAAGTTAGATGGCTCTATAGAGAGATATAAGGCCCGTCTTGTTGCTAGAGATTTTCAACAAACTTAAGGTCTAGATTATGATGAGACATTTGCACTATTGCTCATATGACAATGGTTCATACATTAATTGTAGTGGCTTCTTCTTCTTCTTGGCCTATATCTCAAATTGATGATAAGAATGCTTTTCTTCATGTTGATTTGACTAAAGAAGTTTATATGCAATCTCCCCCAGGTGTTGTTGCTCCTCTAGGATATGTTTGTCATCTTCGTCGTGCTTTATATGGCCTTAAATAGGCTCCTCGTGCTTGGCATGAGCATTTGTATGTCTGATACGGGTTGCTGGTTTTCACCTAGTCATCATGACCCAGCTTCACTTGATCAAACTCAATGCTTCAAATCCTCTATTTCCACCTTGAGTTTGAAGCGGGGTGTTAAGTGTATGAAGGTCCATCTACTATAGGCCCATATGGCCCATATGAGCCTCTCTCTATATATACAGCTATTGTTTTCCTAAGATCCTCAGGTTCGTAACACTATCCTGTTTAACATTTGTTGTTCTCGGTGCCTTGCGTTCCTTTCCTCTCTTTGCTCGGTGGATTCCTCAGCCTTTATCCTTCCACGGTATTTTTGTTTTTTCCTATTTCTCACTTCCCTCTTTCACATGGCCTCATCCATAGGTGTTGCAAGTGATAATTACAATAGTTTGAAGTGTATAACAAATGCCATTATATAGATTAGGAAGCCTCATCCATAGTTTGAAGTTTATAACAAAGCAGTGTGTCCTACTCTCTGGTTGACATGTCTTTTTTATTTATTTAGCCAGCCAACATCATAAAAAATCAATGTATGGAAGATGCAAAATGCTCAAAAGACAACATCATTGTTTAGATCATGGAAGAGGGCTAAAAGCTCTAATGAAAGCAAGGGGTAGGGTTGTTACCACATTGGAGCGCACAAAGCCCCGCTCAGTGATGGGCACCTATGGCAGCGTCTCCATTGATAGCGTGGCCTAGGTCACTCCCACGCTGTCCAAGGCCACCCATCACCATGCCTCTATGCCTCCACGTGTCTGTGCCCTCACCTCTCCGATGATGATGCCCTAGCCTTGGCCTCGGTCACTTCTGCGCTTGCCATGGCCACCCGCCGCCGTATCTCACTCTATGTGACCCTCCGATTTGTGCCACGCAAGACACGAAGCGATGTTGGGCGGCTTCACCGGCGGTAAGTCCCTACACACATGCGGTAGGGCTGCGGAAGGTAGGAGTGTTCGGTGCATGAGGTTTTTTGCACCACACGAGAGCCGAAGCAATGTCAGGTGTCGAGCCTTGCATGTGCGCCATAGGCCCGTGCCTCTTGGGTAGGGGGAGAGAAAGATACATTGAATTGTGGCCATCAGATGTGGTTGTCCAAGGAGAGAGAATAGCTAAGAGATGATCTGGTGTACTCATTTTTAAGATGTTGCATGTTTAGCTGCACATGTTAGGGTGAATTAAGATTACCTTTGCGAGGGAGGGATTACTGGGTGGATGTAGATTAGTTTTAACTAGTGGTTTATTAGGGTTAGAGATAGAGATAGAGATTGGCTGCTTCATCACCACCTTCACCAGAATAAGGCCTAGGTACTGATTATTTAGCCTCAACATTCTAATCACTAGAACAATGTTTGTTGAAATCATATACACTTTTTAGAATATCAAGCACATCTGGTGGTATTTCATCACCAATGATGGTGGTGTTTCATCACCAATGAATATAGACCTCCAATCATCAGGTAATATTTGGTTGTTTAGTATTGCTTGCAACAAATGATTGGCCCTTAGGGATAGAGTTTGATGTATGCCATAGATATGGTCAGCAGAAGTTTAAGTTGGCTATTGGTGGCCTTAATGCCATATGAGTAGTAACGTAACGCTAAAACTTACAAACCATTGTATTGCTGAAATGCTCAGGAGGTATGAAGTTTCTCAATGAGCCCCTCAGATGATTAAAGATGCCTGGTAATCTACCATCTACCTCACACACTTCTAATACATCAGCACATCGGGCATAATCATTTTGCATGGTTGATGCAGTGGAATAAGAAAGCAGAGGATTCCAAATATCAACCTCCAGATTTTCATTTACGATTACATCATCAGGTGAGAAGTTACCATCCCCAATTTTCAAGACTGTCATGTCATATAGAATGAAATGAAACTTGGATGAAACACCCACTCTCAATGCAAAGTAGATGAAAGTAGAATACATAGACACAAGACATAGGGAGACTATTCTTTATTCCTCTGAATATTGATAATTACAACTATTACGAATAAAGAGAGACTAAACTAGATGATTATATTGAGGCCCAATGGGGACTATATATAGAGTACATGAGGGACACACGAGGGAAACCCTAGACTAGGAGATTACACTAATACCCTTGACTATTATACCTTAACACCACTCTCAAATGCACTGTGAATGCAATGGCATTGCATTTGGAGAGTTCGAATAAAGGGAGACTGAACTAGATAATTATATTGAGGCCCAACGGGGACTATATATAGAGTACATGAGAAACACATGAGGGAAACCCTAGACTAGGAGATTACACTAATACCCTTGACTATTATACCATAAAACCCCCTCTCAAGTGCAATGTGAATGCAATGGCGTTGTACTTGGAGAGTTGGCACTATGCACTAGACTTGAAAATTAAAAGAGGCTAATTACATCCAAAATCCAAAATAGAAGATGTTGTCGAAGCATGCAACTTGAAAGGATCAAGATGCCCAAGAGGGGGGGGTGAATTGGGCTAATTCGAAATTTTCTTGCAATAATCAAATCCTATGGATAGCCCAATTAACCCCTTGTGCCTAGAAAAGTGTTTCTATCAAATTTACGCACAAAGACTTGCAACCTATGTTCCAAACTTACTTTAGCATAGCAATTCTATGAATGTAAAGACAAGTATTGAATTTGCTCAAAGTAAATACTCAAAGAAAATGCTCAAAGTAAATGGAGAGAGGAATGCGGCGATGTTTTGCCGAGGTATCGGAGAGTCGCCACTCTCCACTAGTCCTCGTTGGAGCACCCGCGCAAGGGTGTAGCTCCCCCTTGATCCACGCAAGGATGAAGTGCTCTCTATGGGTTGATTCTTTGACACTCCGTCGTGGCGAATCACCCAAAGCCGCTCACAACTTGAGTTGGGTCACCCACAAGCTCCGCCGGGTGATCACCAAGCTCCCAATCACCACCAAGCCATCTAGGTGATGGCGATCACCAAGAGCAACAAGCATGAACTCTCACTTGACCACGCGAAGCCTAATGAGAAGATGGATGCACACTTTGCTACTCTTGATTCACTAATGAGGTTTCACTCTTGGATTCTCAAATCACAAACACCTCACTAGGACCTTGCTCTTCTTGGCACTCACAAACGTGTTTCTCAGCTATTGGAATGAGCAAAAGTAACTCCACTCACGAGTGGAGCTTCTATTTATAAGGCAGCCTAAAAAATGAACCGTTATGAGCTTCTGTGGGGTGACCGGACGCTCCGATCATTTTGACCAGACGCTCCGGTCAGTTCAACCCGTGCAACAGTTTTCATGTGATGACCGGACGCTGTCAGGGTCTGGTCAGTACTGACCGGACGCGTCCGGTCGCTCTTGGATGCTTACTGTAATCGACTGGACGCTGGATACTCAGGGTCCGGTCACCACTGACCGGACGCGTCCGGTCACACTTTCTTAAGTCTGGACCCTTACTGGAGTCGACCGAACGCTGGCCCTCAGCGTCCGGTCACATTGACCTTCCAGCGTCCGGTCACACCAGACTTGTTCTCCTCAGTCAAATGAACTGACCAGACCCTATGGCCAGCATCCGGTCGCACCGGAGCCAGTGTCCAGTCAGTATATGACCCTCCATTCACTTCCAACTCTCGATCATATGTGAATGAAGTTTGCTCCAAAGGATCTTAGGCATTCATAGGAGCTACCTAGAGCTAGTTTTAACAAGTGTGCACCACACCTAACTCACTAGACTGAACTAGGTCAAGCTACCCATTCATACCCCCCTTCATAGTACGGCCAAAGGAAAAACAAAGTCCTAAACTACTCTAAGTGTCTCTCCAACTTCAATTGACACTTAGAACTAGTTATCCTTAACCTTGTCGTCCATCTTTTGAAAACCAAAACGATTTCCATCGTAGGGGCATGACAAACTAGATTGCCCAATCGATCTCCATTACCATAACCTAACTTAATTGCCTCTGCAAAACACACGTTAGTCATAGTAATCTTGTATTGACATTAATCACCGAAATCCAACTAGGGGCCTAGATGCTTTCAATCTCCCCCTTTTTGGTGATTGATGACAATACCACCTCGAGTATGTTAAAGAGTGAGGTTTTTGACAGGCTTGGTTCATATAAGCTTTTGTCGATAAGAACAAAAGAGTTAGGCAAGCTTATATGACCCAAGCCAACACAATGTACTCAAAGGATATGAATTAAGCATGAGTACAAGTAACAAAGCTCATTTGCTTTGAAGTATAAACGTGGAAGCAAAAGCAAATGAGCATAACACAAGTGATATGACATATAGATAATGCAAAGTAGAAATCACACATGTCATATATCACAATCACGTAGATAGCACTATCACATATATATAATAGTATGCATGAAAGTAAACACACGAATGCATAAGTAATAGTATATCACACAAATAAAACTCCAAATGTATATAATAAGCTAATACTATATAACTAGCTCCCCCTAAATGTAGCTCCCCCTGAGACTACATACTCAAACACCCTCTCCCCCTTTGGCGTCAAACACCAAAACCTAGGGGGCGGTCGGCGAGGCTGCAGCGGACGAGTCGGGCGCTGAAGTACGTGGGGCAAGCTAGAACTGGGCACCATCATCATCTGACCCTGAGCTCTGAACTGACTGACCCTCTGTGGCAGGAAGTATCGCTGAAGCGGTCTAGGTCTGAGCCGGGGCTGGTGCTACCTATGAAGCTGCTAGTATGTCTGTCGTAGGATCTGACGAGGCGACAGACGAGGGGAGCCTCTGAGTAGTCACTGCGACTGGAGCTGCTGTAGATGGACCGGCGGTATGCATATGAGGTGGAGTAGGCATGTCGATCAACTCGTTGAAGGATGCTCCAAGACTCCTGGAGACTGACGTGTCAGGCACGAATAGCGAGGAAGACTGCTCTGGTGTAAAGCCTGTCTGAAGTGGAGTGAACTGTGGGGCTACCACGGGTGAGGCTAACCACTGGGACACCTGTATAAGAGGTGAAGCAAACTGAGCTAGAGGTTGTCCCTGACTCTGGAGCCCGCTGGGCTGTATTGCTGGAGTCGTCAAAGTGGTAGGAGGCTATGCAAGCTGGGGCAAAGGCTATGGTAGTGGGACCCCAATGGCTGTCACTATATGCTGCATGAATCCCATGAGCTGCTGCAGCATAAGTAATTGCTGGTGCTGAAGGAGCTACTGCTGCCGCTAGAACTTGTCCTGACGAGCCTGAAACTGTGCGAAGTTTGTAGCTGTCTTCTGTGCCTATCATGTCTGATCCTACTACATCCGCTCAAGAATAGCAATGAGAGCGGGGTCTATCTGTGGAGTAGGTGGAGTAGAACTAGAGCTATCGGCCTCTGCATTGTGTCTGCATGGAGGCATCTGAGGTATAGGCTGGTAGTCGTCATCAGAGCTGTCACTGTACTTGCTCACCTCCTGCTATGCCTCAAGCTCCTCCTCCTCAGTGGCTACAATCCCTCTGATGATCTCATCCTATTGAGCTGTAGACTCTAGCACGTCAGGACGACGGCTAGGCTATCTGGGTGCCTGAGGAGTGGTGTGTCTGATCCTCTGTGACAGGTTGTAAGCTAGGAACTCTATGGTGGCACCTGTATACTCATCCATCATACCAGGGGGCTTATCAAGCACAACTCTGCGGATGAGGAACGTGATCTAGTGAGCATAGGGAAGCTGCCTGTGACCCTTGAATCCCTCAGCTATTGTGTCCTCTATCTCTAAAAGTAGGAGATCCCAGATATCAAATATTATCTGCTGCATGATGGCATTGAGAAGCCAGAGCTGTAAGCGAGTCAGGCCCTCCCTATATCCCAACCTAGGAAGCAGTGTCCTCCTGATGATGGCCTCTAGCACTCTCGCTGTAGGAGTCAAGTCATTGGGGTTCCTGCTCGACCCCTCACCAAAGGGCTCCTTGAAGCAATGGCGCACTAAATCTGTAGGGGGCACCTGCCCTCCATGAGGACGCCTAGGAGGCCCCTGCTGTCCATAACAAACCTCATACATCTTGATAGGCTGCTCCTATAGCCTCAGTATCTCTCTGGCCCTGCCACTCGTCACTCTGTAGTCTTTGCCTTTGAAAGCAAAGTGAATAAACCTGTGATATGGATCGATGAAGAGTGAAGCATAAAACTGACAAACCTAAGATGGTACATATATTCCCGTCCATCCAATCAAATATGTCAGTCCTAGCAAATATGATAAGTATGGCCAAATGCTCTCTCCAGCTGCTGCCACAATAGACTCTATCTGATAGACTCTCTGAGATCTGAACACTGCCCCACTGTTGAGATAAGCATTGTAGAAATCCTCCTGCAGTGGCGTGTAGAAACCCTCAGCTGCTCTCTCATCCCTCCTCAGAGGAAACCAAACCTCAAACTCAACAAAACGCAGCTGCTAAACCTGCCTGGCGGTAGTGGCCCTCAAGTCGAGGTGTACCACTGGAGGTGGACCCTGTGGTCTAGGTGGAGGACGTGATCCCCTCCGCTGTGTCGGTGGCCTCGACGAGACTGGTACATGGGTCCGTCCAGAGCAGCGAAGCTAGGGTGCCGGCTCTATCTCCTCAGCCTACTGAGTCTACTAGGCCTGCTCGCCCTCCTGAGTCTGCTGAACTGGCTTAGGCTCTGCTGGTGGGGGCTGCTGCTATGCTGACAGACCCTCCTCAATGGCAACCCATCGTCCTACAAATATGGCAGTCCCAGCTGGACTACCGTGACGATGCTCAACCTCCTCAATCATAGCTCTGACTGCTGGTGAAACCGGCTGATCTGCAATGACAACTCCGCTGCAGGCACCACCTCTCTTGGCATGCTCTACGGCCTCTGCAACAGCTGCTGCTCTCGCTGTCTCTGCATTGGGGTACTTCCGCTTCTTAGATGTCACCTGCTTGGTTGACTTGCCCTTAGATCCGGCTGGCTAGCGAGGCGGGGGCCTCTAATCATCATCACCTAGGCCACCACCAACGTTCTTGGTGCGAGCCATCTGAACTAACAAGATGGTGAACTGCCACTGATAAAGATCAACTGTCAAACTGCCGCTTTTGAGGCTTGGCCTCGATCCTTACTCGCGAGCTTGGCTCCGAGTTGACTGCCAACTGCTAGAAGAACCACAATGGAACCGACTCGCTGCACGATAGAATAGATGGATATACAAATAAATACCATATGTCTAATAGATGCGAAACCCTAATAGAGAAAGCAATGTAGATGCGAACTTGAATCGCATGGCTTTCTATCTAACGAACAGCGATCCGAGAAAAGATGAGATGTCATGTGGGGGGAATCTCGGAACCGGCTAGGGTTAAGTCAAAAGTCCTGAATGCAATGGGAATCAGTGACTGCAATTCGATCTAGGTCACAACAGATCAAGATTGAAAAGTCTGGCCTTACCAACGATGGAGGAGGTAGGACTAGGGCACAACGACTCTTGATGACCTTGGAAGACTAGAGGCATGCGGTGAGGCTTGGCAGTAGGCTTGTGGTGCGGAGGGTGCGGTGCAGTGGTGGCATAGTGGCGCGTGGGGAGTCACGGTGGCGCGGCGAGCTCTGGTGGCGCGCGGCTGGCGAGGGGGCCGAGCGAGCATGGGCAAGGGAAGCACGGGCTGTGCTGGCGCGAAGGCGATGGCGCGGTACGGCGATGCGTGGCTGGTAAGGGGGCCGAGCGCGGTGGCGTGCGTGGCCGGGGCACGGAGCACGGCTGCGGGCTAGGCTACAGCGGCAAGTTGGCGGCGGCGTAGGCTAGGGCTTGGAGGATAGATTACTGCGGGATATGGAAAAAAGGATGCGGTGGTACGGTTAAATAATCCCCCCAAACGCGACAGAAAAGGAAACGGAAAAGAGTCCTAAAAACGCGCGAGATCCACTGACCGAACGCTCTGGTGGTAGCGACCGGACGCTACCACCTAGCGTCCGATCGATTCCAGAGAGGTCCAAATCCTCTGGAATCAGGACCGGACGCGTCCGGTGGTCCATGACTGGATGCAGGCAGGGTCCGGTCAGTACAACTTGGTCTTCCTTCGATCGACCGGACGCTGAACCCTTCCTGACCGGACGCACAGACGCAGCGTCCGGTCACTCCTTCACCAGCAGTTCACCTCCTATGAACTGACCGGACACTGGACAGCAGCGTCCGGTGCAGCATCCGGTGCACCTTTTCCAGCAAATCTTCAAACTTCCTTCACGCTGCCTGTTCCCAATCAAGTCCCAACTTGAATAAGATCCAAATAAGCACCAATTGGGACTGATGTGAGTGACCTCTCTCAAACCCTCATATTTTTCAAAATATTTTGCCTTAGGCTATAATTCTTTTTAAGAAAATAGGCAACAAGAGGGCAAATGGAACAAAACGACAAAACAACATTCATGCATATGCACTACTTGTAAGTAAATCTAGTTGCTTGTCAAGTTTGATCCAAGGTTAAGCTTCTTCACATGCTTTTGGGCGGTTATCTTAACCATGTTAGACAAGCCCTATATGCATTGCCACAAATTAAACATGTTGTATATTACAATGAATGCAAGGGACAACACAAGCTCAATTTTTAGTGAAGTTACTAAAATCAAGTACATTGAGCTCATTCCGCAATCTACAAAATGTAGCCTCATCTAGCGGTTTAGTGAAGATATCCGCTAATTGATCTTCGGATCTTACACCTTCTAGTGATATATCATTTTTAGCCACATGATCTCTTAGAAAGTGATGGTGGATATCTATATGCTTGGTGCGAGAGTGTTGAACCAGATTATTTGCAAGTTTTACCGCACTTTCATTGTCGCACAAAAGAGGTACTTTCTCTAGAACTACTCCATAGTCTAGCAAAGTTTGTTTCATGTATAATATTTGTGCACAACAAGCACCCGCGGCAATGTATTCCGCTTCGGTGGTGGACAAAGCCACACTATTTTGTTTCTTGGAGGACCAAGACACAAGTGATCTACCAAGCAAATGGCACCCTCCGGATATGCTCTTTCTATCAACTTTACATCCGGCGTAATCCGAATCGGAATAGCCAATTAATTCAAATAAAGCTCCTTTGGGATACCAAAGGCCAATGCTTGGTGTGTGCTTAAGATACCTAAGGATTCTTTTTACGGCAATTAAATGAGTTTCCTTAGGACTAGCTTGAAATCTAGCACACATACACACACTAAACATGATGTCAGGCCTAGATGCGGTTAAATATAACAAGCTACGAATCATAGAACGGTAGAGAGTTTGATCAACCGAGTTACCTCCCTCATCTAGGTAGAGATGTCCATTGGTAGGCATTGGTGTCTTGATTGGCTTACATTCATCCATCTTGAATCTCTTAAGAAGATCTTTTGTGTATTTCTCTTGAGAGATGAAGATGCCTTCTTTCATTTGCTTGACTTGAAAACCAAGAAAAAATGTAAGCTCACCAATCATTGACATCTCAAACTCCTTCGACATCAATTCACCAAATTCTTTGCATGAATCTTCATTTGATGATCCAAAGATGATATCATCAACATATACTTGACAAATGAAGATGTGCCCATCAAGCTTCTTGGTGAATAGTGTGGTGTCGACCTTCCCAATGGTGAAGCCCTTCTCAATGAGGAAGTCCCGAAGGCGCTCATACCAAGCTCTTGGGGCTTGCTTAAGCCCACATAGTGCCTTGGACAACCTATAAACATGATTAGGATATCTAGGGTCTTCAAACCTGGGAGGTTGATTAATATAGACTAGCTCATTAATAAAGCCATTTAAAAATGCACTTTTCACATCCATTTGATATAGTTTCATTTCATGATGTGATGCATATGCAAGAAGGATACGGATGGCTTCTAATCTTGCAACCGGTGCAAAGGTCTCTCCAAAATCCAAACCTTCAACTTGAGAGAACCCCTTTGCAACTAGTCTTGCCTTGTTCCTCACAACAACACGTTGATCATCTTGCTTGTTGCGGAACACCCACTTCGTTCCAATGACTCTTGAGCCTTTTGGTCGCTCTTCAAGAGTCCAAACTTCATTGCGAGTGAAGTTGTTCAACTCTTCATGCATGGCATTGATCCAATCCAGATCTTTAAGAGCTTCTTCTACCTTGGTAGGCTCATAGCAAGAGACAAGAGTGATGAGCAATAAATGAAGTAAGTTTTTGAGATCGAGTCATTACACCCTTTGATGGACTCCCTATGATGAGATCTTGTGGATGATCTTGTAGGAAAGGTGTGTTTCTTCTATTGACCACTTGAGGAGGAGGTTGTGGAGCATCAACATCTTGTGCTTGTACCACCATTTGCTCATGAGAGATATGAGTATCTTCATTTTCCACTCTCCCATCTTTTTCACCATCTTGTGGTACATTTGATGAAGAAGGTTGGTTAATGACTTGTACATCATCTTCATCATCTTTTGGCTTGATGTCTCCCACCGGAATGTTCTTCATAGCCTCCCTCAATGGTTCATCACCTACATCATCAAGATTCTCATGTGCTCCTTGGGAGCCGTTAGATTCATCAAATTCCACATCATATGTTTCTTCAACCAAGCCGGTGGCATGATTAAATACTCTATATGCTTTGGACTTCAATGAGTAACCAACAAGAAAACCTATATCACAACATCTTTGAAACTTCCCTAGGTGTTGCCGCTTCTTGTAGATGTAGCACTTGCAACCAAACACCCTAAAGAAGGAGACGTCCAACTTCTTCCCATTGAGCAACTCATACGGTGTCTTGACAAGGAACTTTTGAAGAAATAGGCGGTTGGATACATAACATGCGGTGTTGATTGCTTCCACCCATAGAGCTTCGGGGGTGTTGTACTCATCTAGCATTGTCCTTGCAAGAGTGATCAAAGTCCGGTTCTTCCTCTCAACTACACCATTTTGTTGAGGAGTATAGGTTGCGGAGACCTCATGTTTGATTCCAACTTCATCACAATAAGCTTCTATGTTTGTGTTGTCAAACTCTTTGCCATTGTCACTTCTTATCTTCTTGAGCTTCACTTCAAATTCATTTTGAGCTCTCTTGGCAAACTTCTTGAAACAAGATGCAACTTCGGATTTGTCATGAAGGAAGAACACCCATGTATACCTTGAATAGTCATCCACAATCACAAGACAATAGAGATTTCCTCCCAAACTCTTATATGTTGTTGGTCCAAATAAATCTATGTGTAGGAGTTCTAGCACTCTTGTGGTTGACATGAAAGCTTTGGTTGGATGAGTGTTTGCAACTTGCTTGCCGGCTTGACATGCACTACAAAGCTTGTCCTTCTCAAACTTCACATCCTTCAACCCTCTCACCAAATCATTCTTCATAAGCTTCTTGAGTGAGCTCATCCCAACATGAGCAAGTCTTCTATGCCATAGCCACCCAAGTGTTGTTTTGGTGAATAGGCAAGTCTTCAAGTTTGCATCTTCAGAGGTGAAGTCAACTAGATATAAGTTGTTGTATCTAAATCCATTGAATATCACTTGTTTGTCATCTACTTTGGATACAACAACCTCCTTCTCGGTGAATAAGCATTGGAAGCCAAGATCACACAATTGCCCAACGGATAGCAAGTTGAAACTCAATGAGGCAACATAGAGCACATTAGAGATGGAATGATCATTTGATATTGCCACTTTGCCCAATCCTTTAACCTTGCCCTTTGAATTATCTCCAAATGTTATTTTTTCTTGTCCATCTACCTCTTCATCTAGTGAGGTGAACATACGAGGATCACCGGTCATATGTTGAGTGCAACCACTATCAATAACCCAATGACTTCCACCGGTCTTGTAGTTCACCTACACACAAGAGATTCAAGCTTTAGGGATCCAAACTTGTTGAGGGCCCTTCACCTTCTCAACAAGTGACTTGGCCACCCAAATCTTCTTAGGCCTACTCTTGTTGGGGGTCCTAAGAACATGACTTTCATCTTTCCACTAGAATCTTTTCTAAGCATGTAGTGAGCATTGAAAGCAAAGGGTCTAGCATGCTTGGGCAAGGGTTGTGGTGGTGGAGTTTGACACTCATGAGCAAAGTGGCCTTCTTGTCCACACTCAAAACATCTCTTTGGCTTTAGCTTTGGCTTTGATTGTTGGTGTTGAGCTTGAGCCTTCTTCTTCTCTACACTTGCCATATATCCAATGCCACTTCTATCCATCTTCATGACGGTATTCATGAGTAGCTCACTTTGGAGATGCTTGCCTCTA
Organism: Miscanthus floridulus; assembly: GCF_019320115.1. Taxonomy (NCBI): domain Eukaryota; kingdom Viridiplantae; phylum Streptophyta; class Magnoliopsida; order Poales; family Poaceae; genus Miscanthus; species Miscanthus floridulus. Next base: position 74,938,694 of record NC_089585.1, read on the forward strand.
GCAAACTTGCTCAATCCCACCTTGAGATGCTCTTTCTCCATCTTGAGCTTCTTGTTCTCTTCCTTGAGAATATCATTGTTCTTCTCTTCCTTGAGTTTCTTGTTTTCTTCTTTGAGCTTCTCATTCTCAAGGATCAACTCTTTGTCATGATCAAGAGTTTCTAGCACAATGGTGTTGTGACTTTTCATCTCTTCAAGATCATTCATGAGCTTCTCATGGTCACTCTTGAGCTTGACATACTCATCATAGTCATTACACTCAACCACTTGCTTGCCTTTGCTACTAGATCCATGCTCAATGCTCTCATCAATTAAATCATCACATGAGGTAGCTATATCAATCTTAACAACATGGTTAGTAGCAACATGTGGCTCATTTGGTAAGAATTCTTGTGCAATAACAAGGGTATCATAATTGATCTTTAGAGTTGTATATTCATCTTTTAGCTTGTTGTGACTAATGATAAGCTCATTGTGCACCCACTCAAGTTTATCATGTTTATCTTTAAGCTCTTTCTTAGAAGATTTGAGCTCCTTGAGTTTGGATGATATAGAGTCATTTGTTTCTTTGAGCTCATCATTAGCCTTTTCCAATGTATCACACTTAGCTAAGAGTGAATCATTTTTAGCATCAAATTTTTCATTTGTAGCTCTACTCTTTCTAATGATCTTAGTGTATTTTCTTAATATTTTGACAAGATCATCATATGTGGGTGAATCATCATCGCTATCACTATCATCATCACTAGCTTGCTCATCATCACTACTATCATCACTCTTAGTTACCTTGCGTTCACCCTTGGCCATAAGGCATAGGTGTGTAGAGGATGATGGTGATGGTGGCGGTGAGGATGCAAGATCAATAGCAATGGCGGCCACCTTCTCATTGTCACTCTCATCATCGGATGATCCACTTGATGAATCAATGTCCGTGAGCCAATCACCGACAATATAGGCCTTGCCACTCTTCTTCTTCTTGTAGAAGTCTCTCTTTTTGCCATCTCTCTTCTTGTATGGCTTGTTCTTTTTCTTTTCATCTTCATCACTTGAATCATCTTTCTTGCCCTTGTTCTTGAACTTGTCTTTCTTGGGCTTTGTGCATTGATGAGCTAGGTGGCCAAGTTCGCCACAATTGTAGCAATCCATCTCGGAGATTGGCTTTCTTCTTGAGCTAGTGAAGAACTTCTTCTTCTTGCCGTCAAACTTGATGCCACTCTTGTTTAGCTTCTTTAGCATCTTGGCGGTCTTCTTCACCATGAGAGCAAGACTTTCTTCATCATCTTCATCACTTGAGCTCTCATACTCAAGTCTTGCCTTGCCCTTATCTTGGCTAGCTTTGAATGCTAAGTCCTTCTCTTTCTTCTTTGTAGAGGATGAGCCATCTTGTGGCGTGATGTGCATGTACATCTCATGAGCATTGATCTTTCCCAAGATTTGTGTCGGTGTAGCGGCGGAAAGATCACCTTGATGTAGCACGGTCACAATGTGCCCATATTTGTCAATGGGGAGGACACTCAAGATCTTTCTCACAACGTCGGATGGTGACATTTGAGTAAGTCCAAGCCCATTGACTTCCTCTACAAGAACATTTAAACAAGAATACATTTCATTAGCACTTTCTTTGGGAAGCATCTCAAAAGAATTTAGCTTTTTAATCACAAGATGATAGCGTTCCTCACGCTCACTCTTGGTTCCCTCATGGAGCGCACAAACGTCCGACCATAGTGCATGGGCGTCTTTGTGGTTCCTTACATGATTGAACACATCTTTGCAAAGGCCTCTAAAGATGGTGTTGCGAGCCTTTGCATTCCATTTTTCATAGTTTACTTCATTGCCTTGAAGTTGTGCGGCATTCTTAGGTGTTGGGAACCCTTGAGAGGTGGCTCTAAGAATTCCAACATCTAGAGCTTCTAGGTAAGCCTCCATGCGAATTTTCCAATATGGAAAATCATCCCCCTCGAAGATAGGAGGAGGTCCATCCCCGTGAGACATCTTGCTCTAAGCGGTTAGGCTTAAAAACGTGAGCATGAGGCTCTGATACCAATTGAAAGGATCAAGATGCCCAAGAGGGGGGTGAATTGGGCTAATTCTAAATTTTCTTGCAATAATCAAATCCTACGGATAGCCCAATTAACCCCTTGTGCCTAGAAAAGTGTTTCTATCAAATTTACGCACAAAGACTTGCAACCTATGTTCCAAACTTACTTTAGCATAGCAATTCTATGAATGTAAAGACAAGTATTGAATTTGCTCAAAGTAAATACTCAAAGAAAATGATCAAAGTAAATGGAGAGAGGAACGCGGCGATGTTTTGCCAAGGTATCGGAGAGTCGTCACTCTCCACTAGTCCTCGTTGGAGCACCCGCACAAGGGTGTAGCTCCCCCTTGATCCGCGCAAGGATCAAGTGCTCTCTACGGGTTGATTCTTCGACACTCCATCACGGCGAATCACCCAAAGCCGCTCACAACTTGAGTTGGGTCACCCACAAGCTCCACCGGGTGATCACCAAGCTCCCAATCACCACCAAGCCGTCTAGGTGATGGCGATCACCAAGAGTAACAAGCACAAACTCTCACTTGACCACGCGAAGCCTAATGAGAAGATGGATGCACACTTTGCTACTCTTGATTCACTAATGAGGTTTCACTCTTGGATTCTCAAATCACAAACACCTCACTAGGACCTTGCTCTTCTTGGCACTCACAAACGTGTTTCTCAGCTATTGGAATGAGCAAAAGTAACTCCACTCACGAGTGGAGCTTCTATTTATAAGGCAGCCTGAAAAACGAACCGTTATGAGCTTCTGCGGGGTGACCGGACGCTCTGATCGTTTTGACCGGACGCTCCGGTCAGTTCAACCTGCGTAACAGTTTTCACGTGATGACCGGACGCTGTCAGGGTCTGGTCAGTACTAACCAGACATGTCCGATCGCTCTTGGATGCTTACTGTAATTGACCGGACGCTGGATACTTAGGGTCCGGTCACCACTGACCGGACGTGTCCGGTCACACTTTCTCAAGTTTGGACCCTTACTGGAGTCGACCGGATGCTGGCCCTCAGCGTTCGGTCACATTGACCTTCCAACGTCCGGTCACACCAGACTTGTTCTCCTCAGTCAAATGAACTGACCGGACCCTGCGGCCAGCGTCCGGTCGCACCGGAGCCAGCGTCCGGTCAGTATTTGACCCTCCATTCACTTCCAACTCTCGATCATATGTGAATGAAGTTTGCTCCAAAGGATCTTAGGCATTCATAGGAGCTACCTAGAGCTAGTTTTAACAAGTGTGCACTACACCTAACTCACTAGACTGAACTAGGTCAAGCTACCTGTTCATACCCCCCTTCATAGTACAGCTAAAGGAAAAACAAAGTCCTAAACTACTCTAAGTGTCTCTCCAACTTCAATTGACACTTAGAACTAGTTATCCTTAACCTTGTCGTCCATCCTTTGAAAACCAAAATGATTTCCATTGTAGGGGCATGACAAACTAGATTGCCCAATCGATCTCCATTACCATGACCTAACTTAATTGCCTCTGCAAAACACATGTTAGTCATAGTAATCTTGTATTGACATTAATCACCGAAATCCAACTAGGGGCCTAGATGCTTTCACAACTCTTGAACAATGTCAATGTAGAAATGATCTCCTTGACAAGAGGTTATTGCCTTCACAACATGTACTTCGGCATATACCTCGAGTCTTCACAAAATAGTACTTCAACTCTTCAAATATGAACCTTTCTTTGGAGACTTTGAACTTGATGAAAATAAAGAGATCTATCAAATCAAGCTTATAGAATGGTAATGATGACAAGTACAAGGCCATTAATCATGAAGTGTAGCAAAATGGCTATGAAAGAGACCAAGAGGGCATAGTCGCATCACGGTGATGACTATCTAAATCAATGGGACTCAGCTAAACAAATAAAAGTGAAAAAAGTTGGCTGATTTGACAAAAATATGTGGACACACATGGCTTGGACACACCAAGAATCTGAACTTCCTAGCGATGGGTTTCCATACCCCACCTTGGACAGCAGCTGCCACCTACAGCTTCCCAGCAAGCATATTGCTAACACATCCATGGCCAACGTAACGACCTATGGTCATTCCAATTGGAACCTTTGAATAGACCATTGGCGAATATCCTATCATCCTCCTGTGAAGATCCTTGGTGCTTTATATAGGAACAAGTACTCCTATTTCGCTGAACAACGTCACCAGTTTCTTAGCATCCACTTGAGTCAATTGAAGTCAACTCAAGGTCAACGCCAGTCAAACATAGATAAACATCAAGAAAATACTATCCGGGGAATGCTAGTCAATTTCTCCAATAGCCTCTCTAAGTAATGGGTTATCCCTTGGATAATGATATTTGGCCCCAATACCGAAGAATCTCAATCTCTAGATTAAGTTCCCAAAGTCAGAGGACTGGCTGCCATGGTCCACGAACCATCCGCCAGATAGCTAAATAGCAGCTGTGAGTGGGAAGTGAGCTGTCCTCCACTCCCTAATGGACCCCACCTGTCATATACACGAGATGGAGTGTATTCTTCACCATAATCAGCTCAAGCCCTTCCCACTCTCATTTCTCATCCTCTCTCAAGAAACAAGAACAAGGGAAGAACTAGAGAGGGAAAATGGAGAAGGGAAAAGGAGAAAGGATGGTGAAGTGAAAACAAGGCAGGAAGATCAGCCCATCATCAAGCTCAAGAGCATCTCCATCTCAATCCTTAGCTATGGTTAGCTCAAGAGCTCTCTCATTAGTTTTCTTGATTTTTCTCTCAAACCCTAACTCCAAATCACTCATGCATGGATGAAGCATGGAGTGTGGTAGATTTCTTTGTTATCACAAGGGTAAGAGCAAGGTCAAGTTATTACTTAAACTCTCATGATTTCCCCCAATATATCTCTCATGCCATTTTATGGATTTTTGCAAGAAATACCAAGAATGATTGACTCAAACTCTTCAAGCTTGGACTTCAAGGATGCTCAAGTGTTTATCCATGTTCTTGATTCTTGATGATCTTGTGATCACCAAATATTAGAGCTAAGTTCTCATTGCCCAATCTCAAATATTTCTCCCAAGTTTTCTCATGAATAGGTTGATGCACAAATCACTAGTTGCACTTGCTAACTAAGGCCCAAAACCTAGCTAGCACTAGCACAGTATGTCATTAGAATGAACCTAGAGATATCTTGCACATGCATAAAGGATCCCCTTCCCAAACTAGATTTGAACCAAGCAAACAACATAGAACATACGTTCTGTTGATCGTTTGGTAGAATGTTCATCAGACACAATGGAGTGTCCGTCAACCCTTCTACTTAGGTGAAGTTCACAGCCAAGGCACTCACCAACTCTCTGAGTGAGACTGCGGAGAGTCCGCAACATCTAGCAGAGAGCCCGCCAAATTATAAATTTAGATACCAGACAACTCGAGAGTACCCAGTTCCTCACGGAGTGTCCGCCAATTTATTAACATTAGTTTCTAGACAACCCAAGAGTATCCCACTTCCATCAGAGTGTCCGTCATGTGGCGTGGAGTGTCTAACAAGTGCTAATTGCCAGGAAAAGCCTAAGTCCCAAACCCATGGAACTTTCTTTCGAACAATCCGCTGAGTCATGGAGTGTTCGTCACCTATGATGGAGGGTCCGTCAACCCTCACAAAACCAAAATAGAACCTATTAGTCCATGAAAGGTGACTCCCAGAGGGTTTGCCTCCTATGGCGGAGTGTCCGTTAGCTACCAGTGAACATTGAGTTGTTGGAAACTCAAGTGTAGAACAACACCCCTTCACTCATACCTAGGTGGCAACTGACCAAGCACTAAGAACCTAGAATACATCTCTTCCCAAGTTCCAAATCGTAGGATCCTTATCTATCTTTATCTATTCAACCATCAAGCACTCCTCCAATGTATTCTATCTTCTCTTTCAGGTTGGATTAGAGTGTGAGGAACGTGTATAGATCATCATCACCATCAGTCAGACATTGGGATGACATGATAGGCAGGCACCCCACTACTATGAGCCCTATTTTGGATACTCATTACTTGTTTCATTTATGTGTCATGCATCACATGTGAATATGACTAAAAATTGCTTCATTAATCTAGAATTACTCACTTAAGTAATCCTAGCCTTCACTCAACAAATGGGTTGGGATCGCTTAATTGCTTAGTTGGCTAGTTTCATTAGAAGTTGAGTTTGGGAAGGGAACTCACTCTCGCGCATGTAGGAGCTACACCGGGATAGTTATTTACTAAAACTTGCAAGGGTGACAACTTGATTATTTACTCAATGTGACTAAGGACCCACAGTAAATTGAGGTATCTATGTTGATGATCAATTTGATAATCTCAACTCAAGCGAGGGGTAAGGTCACTATGAGTGTTCGATCTCAAGTGACGTAGCTCGTGGAGTAACTATGGACCATTCATGGGACAGTGAGTCTGACTTAACCACCCATACAGACCACTTGTCGCATATGGGGGTGATATGCTGATTACTTAGTGATGACTCGCTTATCGGGCGGATTCGGCGCGAAGGGTGACGTGGTGTAGACGCGATGGTGTTACATCGGTGCCTGGTCAAACTGTTCAGTCGATTTGACAACCATATTAAGGAAAGGTTGGAACCATGAGGCAACCCTTACCACTGGACCCAGGGTATGGAGGTTCATCCTTGGTATCCTTGTGGGTATAGTTGTACACCTCTGCAGAGTTTATTTGAAAGCTTGAAGTCCTTCGGGACGGAACCCTTTTGGTTATTCCTACTCCTAGACTCAATGTAGTCGATGGTAATGCTTGATCATGAGATGGATTATAATGATGACCACTTACTTATGCTATTTATATCACTTGCTAATTTCATAATATTTGTTAAGAATTGAATTATGAATCATGGGCATGTCATGTTTTAATAAACGTCATGCTTTTATGCAAACTTATGAATGCCTATTAATCCCTTTGCATCCACCAAATGTATATGTTGGAATTAAGTCCTGCGAGTACAAAATGTACTCACGGTGCTACCGTTAAGTTGTTTTGCAGGTACTTTGGCTAGATGATTATCGAGCCAAGCTCAATAGAGTCAAAGTTTAGCAGATCCATGGGACGGGCATTCCCCAAGATGAGTTGTGTGTTATTTTGATGTGCTTAGAGAGTGAACAAGAGTAAACTTAGATAGTATGGGTTAGTAAGCAAGAAAGGTGATAACCATCTAAATGAACTATGTTGTAACTTCTTTTATCGTGAATGATATTTCAGCTATAAAAATGTGATTTATGGATGTATTGTGATGGTCTTGTGCTATTTGCTAGATATTGGGTACGTGGGTGTAACTCGACCGTTAGAAAGATCTTGAAGAGGAGGTGCGGATGGCACTCTCCTGAGGGCCCTACATTGGTCGAGACTAGAATGGGTTGGTCAAGAGGATGACACCTGTACTAGTCAGGCAAGCGTGGGAACAACCCCTCATAGCCAAGGGGCGCAATACCATTGGGGCAACGGTCACCTTCTTCAAGGACATGAGCTGCCAATTCATGACCGTCAAGGATGTCCACATCAATGTTGATAGCACCTCCAGGCACCAGTTCCTCTCCCCTGCTGAGCTCAATTAACGGAATTGACTTCATGATCGGCAACATGCTTCACCTAACGACAACTCCGCCAACACATGTGATAGCCACAATCTGTTGTCTGGTGACATGCTACATACTACCCAACACAGGTCATGCAGCACTTCGACGTCGACGCCTGGCATCACAAGATCAACTCTTGTGCGGGCGCAACAAAAGCTCTTCCCGACATCGGCCATCAGAACACATCACTACTAGCTCTATGGCTACATCGGCAGCCTCCAATATTGATTTGAGTTCACCTTCGACAACGACCGCCACAACTTGATCACGATCGCCTCCTCGTCCACATAGAGGAAGTCTCCAACGGACTACCACTTCCTCTAGATGGCATCAACATGTGGATGATAATTCGGCGCGAGGACGCCCCGAGTGGAGATGGGGGTGTCACATGTCCGATCCAAACCGCCCACAGTCGGGCTTAGCAGGCCAGAACCCAACCCTAGCCACTGCTAGGGCCACCCCGCACGTGGCCAAGGGGTGGGCCACCCCGCCCCCACAATATCCCAATATACAGGAGATTTTAGAGTAAAGGAAAGTCTAGAATAAAAATAGGAAAATAAGTAGAGAATTGTTTAGAAAAAGGATTGAGATTATTTAGGGAATAGGAGAGTTTTGCTTTAGAAAGAGGCTTCCAAATCTATAAGGACTCTTCTTATAGTTTCTTGGAATACAAGCTCACTAGGGACTATAAATATAGCGGCAATGTAAAGTAAGGAATAAAGCTATTGCTCTTTATCTCCTCTCTCTCTCTCTAGCCGCCACCACCCCTCTCCTCTCCCGCGCGCCCGCTGCCCTAGCCGCCACCTATCCCAGCACCGCCGCTGCCCTAGCCCAGCCAACCACCAACAACCCGCCCCCCCCCCCCCCCCCCCCCCCCCCCCACGGATCGGATCCTGACATTTAGAAGCAAATAGGGCCATGAGCAGATGCAATAGGAATAAGGATTTGTATGCCCATGTTCTTACCTGCCAGCACCTCCTCCGCCAGATGAGTATCGGCATGCCGTGGAGGAATCATTGGTGATGACCAAATTGGCAGTAACGAGGGGCAGCACAAAAAGGTAATTGATTTGTATCTCAAGCCTTTAGATGTAAAGAAAGGGGACTAAGAGCATCTCCAAGAGTGCCCCATATTCCTTCCCCAAATATTTTTTTTGGGAAAAAAGAGAAAAACTCATCTCTAAGAGTACTCCATATCCCTTCCCATCTTTTGGCACTTGGCAAACCGGCCTCCTCCACATGTAAAAATGCGCACATCCAAGTCGTGCGGATCCGGACTTCCCCGCGCCATCGCGTTATCCCTCATTGGCACGATATTTTTTTTTGCCGCGACTCTCCAAGCCGAGGCACGCATCGAGGGGAGAAGTGCTTGGCATGGCCGCCGCCGCCGTACTTGGCATGGCCGCCGCCGCCGGGATTGGCCTGGCAGCCGTGGGCGGCGGGATTGGCCTGGCCGTGGCCGGCTGCTGGATCTCTGCCGCCGGGATTTGCATGTACATATCACGTACGTGGCCGGCTGTTGCATCTCTGCGGCCGGGATTTGCATGTACATATTGCGTACATGGTCATGTGTTGCATGCTACTGTGCTGCTGGGCGTCTCCTGCTGGGCGGCTGGTACTGCTGCTGATGCTGCTTCCTGGTGGCCGCCTGCTCAACAAGGCCACTAGCCTGGCTTGCGACGGCAGACGATCGGCCGGAGCAGGGTGCGGGCCTTGGCTGGCTGCCGTCGGCTGCTGCAGGCTGTGGATCGGCAAGACCGTCAAGAGAAGTGGCGGCGACCTAGATGCGACGGGTCGCGACCTCACGATGGAAAAAAACGTGTAGGAAAAAGGGTGTGGGACTAAGATTTTGATTTTTTGAAAATCAAATATGGGGTACTCTTGGAGATGATCTTCTTCTTTTTTTCTCCCAATAGCCTTTTGGGAGTTGAAAAACATAGTGTGTTTGGGAGGAAAATATGGGGCACTCCTGGAGATGCTCTTTGAGAAACCAGCTAATGTGAAGCTTGTGAAGGAAGAGATAATTAATGAGGTTTATGGGGAAAACAATGGTAATCCTAGGTTTATCCATTTTTGCATGACAAGGAGAACCTTGTGTTAAAAATTCCTCAATTAGAGGATTAATGGGCTCATACCATATATGTCCTGATGGGCTCATACCATATATGTCATGGAGGCTACCATATATGTCATGCAGTCATCTATATAAAGGAACCATATGCACGTCTATATTGACTAATGAAGAGATGACTCCTCTCATATACTTGTGTCTTCTGTGTGTTCTTGAGATTGGGCAAGGGAGACGAGATCTATCTATAAAGTCTATACGCCTCTTTCTTGAGACTAGGAACGGGAAAACGAAACTGGCAATATGTGGATAGGTAGATTCTCAACACTTTGTCGGCAGCTCTTCCAACTGGGTGGGTCGTTCATAATTTGTTTGCCATCATATCAAGATCTATTTGATTTTGCTAATCATAGATTGATTTTTCGACATGGCTCGGCGTCATATCGATTCGGCAACACGCGAGTCTTGGCGTCCATCCATGCGCTCAGGCTGGCGTTGGCCATCCGCGTCGTCGTCAGGTGCCTGCGAGTAGCCGTTGATCCGATCTACTGGCGCAACGCCGCGCCCCGCCGTACGGCTCCGCCCCAGGCCTCGTGGTGCGCCGCCGCGGGGGCTGCCTCCGCCCCTGGTCCCGTCGCGCCTCGTCATGCGAGCGCCGAGCGGGCTTCGCGTCCCTCAACACTGGACAGGACAGGCCAATCAAAGCTCTGACGCTTCAACAAGTGCATGCGTATTATACTCCATGTTTGCAGGAATGAAAGAACAAAGGCCTTGTTCTGCGGCATGGCTTCGTCATCCAGTTGACAGGTTCATGTTTGCGTTAAATCCCGTCAATATATTTTCTACCATGAATCAATCTTGTAGATTTACTTTGCTGGTAGATGAATTTTCTATAGCAGTTTAATCTTGTTTGTGTTTCGATATATAGAGTCGACAATTGAATAGATTACTCTGCACAAGTTCTACTAGATTAATCCTGCAGATTACACATATACATGCTAGTAGATCGATATTTTTGTCTCGAACAAGCACATGTTGGACGTACCGTTGTCGGCCATCCCCGCCACTAGACGTACAAACGTTTGGCATCGACCATGCTACCTCTACCTGTTGTCAATCTGCACTAAAGCGACATGTGTCATCGTCACTAAGCAGGCAGATCTACGATAATATCAAACGTCATGCGTGATATATATCTGCTAACCACTGCTCTACGTGGCATGTGACGTAGATCAAATTGGCATCCTCTGCAAGATATGAATAAATCGCATCTCGAAGAATGCATTTGTCTGACCACTAAAGTTGGGCAATTATTAGTCATCTTCTTTATGATCTATAATTGATGTTTCTGTTAATTAAGACTGAGACGTGCACTCGCCGCCAGCTGTCGGCCTTGCCACAAGCACATATGGCTTGACGTGGGTATATGCTCGCTGTTGTGCCGCTAACTAGTCGCGTCCCGTTTGTTGCCGCGGTCGTGCAGATCGATCCTATTGCGGCATGTAGCTGCAAGGCTTCATCGTGCCTCCACCAACCGGTAAAAGCACTTGCTAACATTTTCATGGTGGCCTTCCGTCCTGTATTATTCACGAGAGCCCGCAAACTTGTGCGCGTGGCCTGAAGCCAGTAGCATGCATAAGAGCAGTACACTGTCTTATGGTTTTTCTGTTGGGACACGCTCGCCTGTTGCTGAGCTGTCGCTTTTCACATAAGCATAACATATACTTCCATTTTGTCATGTGCCTTCCATGCCATGATATTTGTGCAGTGTGATATTACACAATTTTTCTCGGTTTTTTTTTAAGCTTCCGAAAAATTGTGCTAAGTTTTTTTAGACCCCCTTGGTAGTTTAATATGGGTTTATATTTTTTCCTTGCAATATTTATGTATGATTATGTTTTCTATGGGTTAAATAATCCAGAAGTATTATCCTAAGACCAGTATAAATACCCTAGAAAACACACATGCTTGGAAATTTCTGGGAAATAAATGAAACATGCATGACCATATATGTGACCATTTTTTTTCTCTCTAGCACTCTCTTTAATACTTTGGTTTATTTACCCGATGTAACCTAAAGAAAAACCATTGCATGAGACTTGTCGATATATCATACACCTGAATTTGGGAGTCATTTGTACCTTCCCTAGAGGGGAGATAATTTCTAAACATGATAATATAGGCTTAAAAACATTAGTTGGGTCAACAAGATCTGAAGTCAACATGTTGCCCTTGTCTCTCTGCTGCAGAACCAGCATGAGGTGTCATCATAACCGAGGTTTGTTTCAAACCAACGTTTTGTGACTTTAAGCTAATATATAATGCAATTTCCCTAGGCAACATGAAGTTGCTACAAAAACATGAAAGCTCAATATTCTTTTCCGATGAAGAACATTGTTTGTCCTTTCTTGGACTAGTGAAGCCTCGAAGTGCATATCAGGACTCGGAATTAGAGGTACCCGCAGCCGCTGAAATGACAGTGGGTATCATATAGGGAAACCATTGTATTATCTATAAGAAAAGTAAGCCAAATGATATGGTAGCTATGTGGAGTGACTCCTCTATGCGATAATATATTGGCTAGTAGCAGTGTATATGCCACACCCCGCCTACTATAATATCTACCTACCAACTACTAGAAGATGGAAAGCAAACAATAAGTATGAATCCCACAAAATAGAGCTAGAAGCTAATTTGGTATTAACCAATTATCGGTCATGGTAGTTATCCTAGGCTCTGAAAGGCCACATGGATCTTGACTACATATGTTTCTTAGATGTATCTTTTACCTAATAAAGTTGCGCTATCAGTTGATGTAACACCCTAAAAATTTCTCTTTTTGAAATAATGTTAAAAAGATTTAATTTTGGATTTTTGTGCTCATTAAAATATAGGAAATAAAAATTTTCATGAAATTAAAATTTATTATAAGGTTTAGAAACATGTTGGTGCATACATGCTGCTGCATATTTATTTTTATGATGCTTGGGTTTGATCAAAATTTAAAAGAATTTGAATTTAAATTGAAATTGTGTTTGAAAATGTGTTTAAGAAAATAGAAAAGAAAAATTTTATTTATTCCTTTCCTTCCCTTGGGCCGGCCCAGCAACAACGAGTCCACGCCGTCCTTCTCTCCGCGGCCCAGCAATGCGCCGTCCTCTCTCCGCTTGGTCTCGCTGACTGGTGGGCCTCGCATGTCAGCGTTATATTCAACAACCTTGAATCGTACCCGTGTCGGACTCCGTCTCCGAGTCTGCGTCCGCCGCTGCCACGACTACGCGCCGCTCATGCCTCCTCCTATTGCCTTGCCTCCCAAGCCACCAGCTCTCTTAAATAGCAGCCGACGACCGAGCCGCCTCTCCCCATCCCATTCGAAGTCGCAGCGCCGTCTGCACTGACTACTGCCGCGAGCCTCGAACCATGGCATGAAGCTCATGCCGACACTTTCATCTCCACGACGCCGTTGTTCGAATTATGACATGGTGAGCACATCCGTGATTTCTCTGTCTTTTCTATACTGGCCATTGTCATCTCCCTGCTGCAATCCAATTTACCACACGTGCTTCGTTTCATGTGTGAAGCTGCACCGGCCATCATCCATCTATCACGTGTGGATGCAAGAAGATGGCGTGTCTTGTAGATAGTAGGCAACAAACGTCCATGAGTCGGAGCAGCCTGTCGCATGATCAAGCTGCTATGTCAAACAGAGGCAGTTGGACAAGCAGGTGTTTCTCTTTTCTATCTAATTTCTGCTAATGATTTGAGTTCCGATCATATGTTCTCCTATGCTTATGATAATCCTGTATACCTGTTAATATTACGCCCATATAGCAACCCAGCCCTCATAATCAGATGAATATATATAATTGTTTTCCTCCACCATGGTTAACCAGCTGCACCTGTGATATCGTCGCAGCCCAATCCTAGCATCTTTAATCTTGTATCATTTTTTTATCTCTTCTTTTTTCGTTAGATTTGCAGCAACGTAATTTCCTTGTTAGTATCAATGTTGGTCATGTCCTAAACTTGTGAACTTTACAAATTGAATTATTATTAATTTGGTTAATATAATATGCATGCAACTACTTTTTTATTTTAAAAGCAACATATGTTTTATACCTCAGTGATTGATATACAAATATTAATATGATTAATTGCTAATATTAATATGCTTCTAAATTATAAATTTGCTTAGTCTAGATACGTATATTAAATTTGATTAGATGCTCTCACATATCAATTTGTATTTTGCAAGTTAAAGTTGAATTGGCATAAATGATATCAAAATATTTATAAATAAAATATGATTAGCTTCAACTCAGTTTTTAAATATAAATATGATTTGTTTAATCTAAATTAATGCTACTCATAGTTTTTTCTAATTAACATAAATCAAGTTTATAGTCCTCTCTTTTCTTTTATAATATAAAACCCTGTAGTTGTTTCTTTACAACCGTTGTTCCGATTAGAGTGCTTTTTTGTGTCTGTGTGTTCGTAGCGACGTGTAGAACATATTTAAAACCTTTTTACTTGTCGTTTCATATGTTTGGTATACTGTTCTAATTTAGTTCTATTGTTTGCTTTGTGTATGATTGCATGGGTGCCTATGTGGTGCTTTATAATCATGTCCAGTCGGTGAGCTTTGCGTCGGTGATATAAAAGAAGTGGGTGATCCAGAAGAAATCCTTTGGAGGTTATAATTCAATAAAAGAAGGATTTGAGTTTTAAGGCAAGTATAGCATGGAATCATCCTTGTTGTCCTATACACATTTAATCATTTAATTCATATTACATGTGTCTACCTTGACTACCGCTAAGGATGTTCTAGTACTTTCTACCTTGTGCCTTGATACCTATGGGGTATTGCATTGGGTAGTATGATGCTAGTGCTCAACTACAACCATAATCTTATAACTTGACTAATGGTATATGTAACAACCCAAAAATCCACACACCAAAAATCCCAACTGAATTTTTTTTGTTTTAACCCCATGCAATGTTGAGTGACATCTGTAGGAGCCAACCCTAGGTGTTGCATTAGTTGTAACCCAACTAGACAATTTCATGAGCATAGCATGTCCTTTGTTAATTATGTTTATTTAAAATCCTAACAAATAAAATGTTGCATACATTGTTAACTCAAATTGTGATTTGGTTTTCCATTTGCTTTACGTAATGCTTAACAACTCCTTTAAAGTAATAAACCATAAAGTAATTATTAATCAAACCAAAGAATAAATGCTTAAAGTGAAAACTATTTCTATTTTTGTATAATAAAACTACAACTGTTTTTGTTACACAAAATAGCTAAATAAAGTCCCTAATATATATAAGAGTGTTGTGGGCCTCACATCTAAAAATCCAATGGATGAGGTACACCAGATTTGAATTCAAACTCCAAATCAAATTTGAATTCAAATAAAGAAGAAGAAAAACAAAATAGAAAAAGAAAAGACGAAAAGCCTCGCAGCCGGCTCGGACTGCTCGGCCCGCTAACCAGCCCAGCCTGTGCGCGGCAGCACCAGGCCCAGCAAGCCGGTCCAATGCGCCGCTCACGCTCGCGCGCCCTTTTTCCTCGCCTGCTGCCACTGCCAAGCCAGACCCGCACGTCAGCTTTATCTTCTTCCCTCACTGCTTTTCTTCCTCACCCTGTGGATACGAATCACCAGCCGTCGCCGTCTCTGTGTGGAGGCCACGCGTCGCCCCACGCCATCCGATCGGCCTCCGCTTCGCGCCAAGACGCCCTGACCGGTAGGACCCAGCCGCCAGCCGCCCAACCTTCACCTTCTTCCTCCCCACGAAGCACCCCATGACTCTCTGCTTTATTCTATGGCAGAGCGGGCCAAGGTAGGGAGGGAAAGCGGGGGCGCTACTCCACCACACCACGGCCGTCCGATCCCACGCACCGACCATCACACGGTCGTAGGTGAGCCCAAAGCTAGCCAAACTCCCACGCCTTCCCTGGGTAAGCCCGAGCGCCACCGCCATGGGCACAGCCCTATAAAAACCCCGGCCAAAGCACTAGCATGCCCCAGTTCCTCATCGCTGCCGCCGCTGGTGGCATAGCACCACATAGCGTCAAGCCAAGAGAGAGGGAGGAGGGAGAAGCAAGGAGGAGAAGGAAGTTGCTGTGGGGAGGAGCTCGCCGGAGCCAGAGCGAGCGACGCCGCATGGCACTGCTTCCGGAGCTACACGGCCACACCATCTCGCTGCGCCGCCGCACCACACCGTCAAGCACACCGTGGTGAGCCATTCTGCTGAGACCTCCTCCTAGCCCCATGGACGCCAACGCACGCACACATGCCAAGCACGCCGCGGCGATGTCGAGCTGTCTCGGCTCGAGCATGCCAACGCAGGCCACACGTCGTGCGCAATGTCGAGAGCGCATTGCAGCATGAACACGGGTACGCACGTAGACACGCTAGGACGTGCACACCGCAGCCACGAACACGGCCATGGCGAAGCCACCGTGGCCGCATCACCATGGTAGAGGTGACGCCACCACCTTGGCTGGCTCCTCGCCGCGGAACACGCCACGCTCACGATTGAGGTAGACGAAGGCCACCGGAGGACCCCATTGGACCACACCACGCCGTGGCCGGAGCGCCGCCGCAACTGCTTTGACTCCACCGTGGCCAGGACCGCTGGGAGCACCTGGCGCCTCCTTGTCTCGCCCGCCCTGTTCACTAGAGCCACAGGGAGCTCACGCGCCCCGCCAAGCATGCTCGTAGCCACCACATCGCCCTGCCGCCATCGACACGCCACTCCGAGCCGCTGTTCACCATGGCCAGAGCCCTAGGAAGCCCTAGCTGTCACCTTGACCCCACCACTGCACTCGCCGAGGCTTGGCGACGCTTTTGCCCACCTTAATTGCACACCCGCGCCGCTGGAGGGGCTCGCTGGTGAGCTCACCACCGGCGGGAGCACGCCGGGGAAGAAGTAGAGGAATTCCCCCTCGTCGGCCACACTCACATGCACCCGGTGCACGTAGACCATGCCAAAGGAAAAAGAGATGGACTCGGTCCACCAAAGACCCAGCCTACGGCCCATGGACCGT
Source organism: Miscanthus floridulus (assembly GCF_019320115.1). Taxonomy (NCBI): domain Eukaryota; kingdom Viridiplantae; phylum Streptophyta; class Magnoliopsida; order Poales; family Poaceae; genus Miscanthus; species Miscanthus floridulus. The sequence continues at coordinate 74,955,467 of NC_089585.1, forward strand.
GAACACAAGTCTACCATGAGCCACGCTGTGTGGGCTGATCTGTAGACCGAAGCCCAGTAGAGGCCCTAGGCTACGACGTGGCTGCGCCACAGCATGCCATGTGGCGGGCCAAGCCTGGCCTGAAATCCAAGCCCGTATCTAGGCCCAACCGGCCTAGTTTGGGCCTGGCCTATATTGACCATTGACCGGTCAATGTTGACCGTTGACCAGGGCCACATGTCAGTGACATCGCCATGCAGGACCCACTTGTCAGAGGATGAAACAGCTGAGATGATGTCATGCTGATGTCATGATAGCATCAGCTGCTGACATCAGCAGCTCTGGCCCCACATGTCAGTGACTGTGATCTATTGACCATTGACTCACCCGTTGACTTGATGTTGACTTTGACTGGACCCACATGTCAGTGACCCAAGAGCCCCCGGTCCCACCTGTCGGAACTGATGACGTTGATGACGTCATGCTGACGTCAAACTGACGTCAGCGGGACCCCACCTGTCAGCTCGGAACCAAGATGATAACGCCATGCTGATGTCATGCTGGCATCAGCAAGCCATGTGGACCAGTCACTATGTGACACGTGTCAGCCCAGGATTAATTCATCCTTATCCCATTTTCAGAAATGATTGAAACTTCGGAAATTCATAATTAATTCATACGAACTCAGAAAAATACAAGACCAGGACCAAAATTCATCTAAAATCGAGCTCTACGCAATGAACCCATGTTTGAGTGCATTTGGCTCTTTTGAATTTTCATTGCTTCTTTGTGCTATTCTATAGATGTCGCTAACGTGACTATAATGCGATCGTTTGCAGACTCAGAGGAGAACCAGATGGATGAGGACTGAGAGTACCATGAGGAGTACGGAGACGACTACTCGGAAGGTGCCACATCCCACCCAATCTTGTAGCACCTATTATGCATGGCTAATATAGAGCTGCTATTGCTTTACTTTATTGTTATAATCACACTACGATAGGACTTGCATGGTAGTATGCTTACTTGATGGCCTTTACCTTGACATAACCTTACTCCCGCTTACCCTGCTATTAGGCTAGACACACAATTGCTGCTATATTTCATTGCTTATTACTTCTACTACGCTTGTACTACACTGATGCATGGTGGAAACTGGAGTTATCTAGACTATGGGGAGAGTGCTGCGTGTGTGACTTGGGTGTGTGGAGGGTGAGGGTTGTATCAACCAAGTTGGAGTATACGACGAGCCTGGGGCAAGTCTTGCCATGAGGTGCTACCTGGGCACCCCTGGAATGGATACCTGTGGTGGGTAAATGGTGATATGAGGTGGCCCTAGGTGTGAACCTATGATGGGAGGAGCCCGGGGTGGAGGTGCTATGGTGGCACGGTAAAACCCTGATGAAGACATCCCGGCTTGGTCATCTCTAAGGACTTACTAGTACTCAGACTCACCGGGAAGCCTTACGTACCACTCGCCCTATATGGTGCGGGATGGCCGGACTACTTGGTAGGATATTGCCACTACTACTAGGTTGATAGCAGATAGTGTAAGGAGGTATGGGGCGTGGAGGATTTCCCCCACACCCTTCTGAGACTTCATGGAGACCTTGTGGACCCGGCTCATGACTCCCAGTTTTAGCCACCTCAGACTAGACTTGGGGTGTACCAGGGCTGAATGGTAGAGTGGCATTATCCTAGGCTAGCAAACGGCCAGAATTAGCCTAGTTGACGACGGTCAGCGAAGAAGGCAGATCTTGTGGTTATGTAAAACCTCTGCAGAGTGTATGGTTGATCGATCGATACATATGCCGACTTGTCGGCTATGGACCTTTCCTGGGTTTCGCTTAAACTAGATAGCGAGATGAGTCTTTCTCTTCTTCCCCCGTGAGAGAGCGTCGGTCATAGCCAGGGGCTACAGGCCATGAGGCAGTGCCGAGAGGGAGTTGGCATGTCGACTAAGAGATGGTATGGTGGTGGTATGGTGATGATATGAAGATGGTGGTATATCGATCCGAGAATCGAAACCTGGCTCTAGACGAAAATGGGGTGGAAGGTATGTGGGAATGGTGTTAAAACTTGACCAACTATTATTATATACTTGATATGCTAAAACATAGGAAACCCCAGCCTTATAGGTTCCTTTTGGTTATATCCAACTTACATCCACTTTCCACAAAGCAATGCTCATAGGGTGGGAGTGGCCAGTATAAATCGTATTGATAAATTTTGGCACACAGGTTCTGCTGAGGAGTTTAGCTCTGAGGAGTTTGACGGTTGAGGGGTTCATTCCTACGCTCGAGTTTTGGCGATCTTATCTCCAAGCTATTCTGGATGAATGCTACTTTTGATTCCGCCAATGCGGCGATGTAATAATTTATGTAATTCCATAGTTTATGTACTCTGATATTATCATTGTATGGATGTGGTATTCGACTGGAATTTGGGTAATATGATCTACAATGGTCATAATACACTTCGACTCTGTGGATTTCCCTTCGCGGAAATCAGGTCGTTTCAGTTGGTATCAGAGCCATACTTGACCCTAGGACGAAACCCTCAGAAATGGACGATAGAATAGGACATGAACAACCCTTCTTTCGGTTATATACCGACCCTGCATTTACTTTTATGCAAGGCTTATCTATTTATTGACCTGCTAACACCTATTCCTTAAAACATGCAGATGCCAACGAACATCAAATGGCCGCCTATAGGACCGCTACCTCTGGACCACGCCAAGCTTACCTTCGACCTACATGAGCTCAGGGGTTTTGCACAGACCCTCTACCGAGTTCTCGTCATGTTAGGAGTTCCTAACGAGCTTGTCAAGGTCACCTGCACCGGGAAGTCAGCTCAGGAAGGAGGAATCGAAGGACCGGTTGTCACCTTAGTCGAGTTCCCAGCTAGCACTACCTTACCTTCTATCCTAGCTTTCACCGAGTTGACTATAGAGGACATAGTTGAGGAGGGACTGCGAGCTGTCTCACACAAGGCACTTCGTAGAGTGATGAGGGACCACTACGAGCATATGAAGATGACAAAGTTTCGTCTACTTCCCTAGGCCCTTGACCTCAGCCTTACCCCTAGTGAGCAGAGTTTCCTAGCCGACAGAGTTATCTTTGCCGAGGAGGATAGATGCCTTCGCGTCTTGGCTATCCACCTACTAGAGCAGGGCAGGTACGTGACCTAGCTTGAGCAGAGGAGACGTCAGGACTAGGCCCTTCTATGGGAGTACCAGGAGCGAGACTCGCAGGGAGCATAGGAGTGAGCTAGTCTGCTTGAGATATTGCCAAGCTACAGGACGAGCTCAACCGTCATGAAGAAGTCCACAGAGCCGAGGTCGCTGACTTACAGGACAAAGCCGCCGACCTAGGCAACAGGAACTACTACCTCGACAGCAAGGTCTTGGAGTTGTAGAGAGAGTTGGACGACAAGAAGGCTAAGTTCAACCATAGAGGAGATAGAGAGAGGTCCAAGGGGATTGATATGCTAAAAATCCAATCTCAGAACAAGACCATGACTCAGGAGCTAGAGGAGTTTAGGAAGAAGGCTGTTCGTAACCAGGGTCACCTGATCGAGGCACTCAGGCAGAACGAGTACCTATAAGACAAGTGTGAGAGGACTTGGTAGGCTTGGCAGAAGTTTGACAAGAAGCGCCTCAAGGAGATGAAGGGTATGTGGGATCAGCTACCCAAGGAGATTCGCAGCAAGACGAAGCCTAGGATAGAGGAGTTTGAGTTAGCCCCGACTCGCCTCAACCTAGACGCCTGCCCTACCCTACCTAGAGCCAAGCCTACTGAGGAGCTCGCCGAGGCCTTGAAGTACGTGTCTCAACTTCACAAGTTTGACGAGGAGATCGAGATCGAGAACAGTCATATCCCAGTTGCGGTGTACGAGTTAGAGTAGATGACCCTACATGGTCATGAGTCATGTCAGTGGCTTCCATAAGTTGTACCCCATGAAGTACCCCTTATGAGATGTAATATGAGACACTATGCATAGTACGATTCTCACGAGTCTTCAAGTGTAGCTACTGGAGATGATGCTATGTAATAAAACCCATGTAATGAATGTTTTGGATCTTATTGCATCTTATGGATCTTATTGCTTCTTTGTAATGAGTGTTGGATAGTATAAATGTTTTTCTTTAAATTTTCAAAATCATGTAATCATACTGAATTATAAGCACTTATGGCACAAATACTAAAATTCCTATGATCCATGTTGCAGATGCCGAACCGCTGATCTGCTCGCCTAATGAACCATGGACGTGCGCCCACCCCCGAACTAGTCGAGCTAAATGGGGGGCATGGAGGCAACAACCGTGGCCGTGGCCATGGACGTGGAGGGATACCCTTCAACTTGGAGAATACCCCGCCGCCTGAGGAGAACATTCCGCCACCACCACCACCAAACCTAGCAGAGGTGATGGCGCAATAGACCCAGCTTCTTGCAGCTCTTGTTGATGAAGCAAACCATCGCTAGGGGGTTAGCAGAATGACTTCCAAAGGAAGCTAGAGGGGTTTCTGAAGCTGAGGCCACCCACCTATGATGGCACTGACCTGACCTGCTTGTAGCCGATGACTGGCTCAAGGAGGTGGAAAAGAAGCTTGACCTCACCACCTTCACCGACGATGAGTGTGTTGGAGCTGCCACACACTAGCTCACAGGTGCAGCACACACCTGGTGGGATAGTTTCAGTGACTCCCATGAGGACCCTGCCAACATCTCATGGGATGAGTTCGCCGAAGCATTCACTGAGTATCACATTCCCAAGGGTACCATGGAGGCCAAAGTCGAGGAGTTCCGCAACATCAAGATGGGAAAGGATAGAGTGACTGAGTACACCACTCACTTCACCAACCTTCTACGCTATGCACCTTCCTATGTTGTGAACTCTGAGAAGGAGAAGCTATACTATTACCACAAGGGACTTAACCCACACATTAAGCTGAAGTTTGGCGGTATTGAGAGTAGCATGCTGCGTGCTCTGGTGGATTGCTGCATCCAGATCGAGAAGGACCATACTGAAGCTAGAGAGGAGTACAGGGAGAGGAAGCGTAAGCCTAAGGAGTCCTTCCATGGCCGTGATCATAAGAGGTTCCACAGAGATGCACCATCTAGGGAATGCTCTCGCCACAATAGGGATGACAACTCTAGATCGAGTAGGGGTGGCAGAGGCTACACCACCAAATACTCCCGCCCTACTCAGGATCTTTACACCCGGGACCGCTATGCTCAGGACCGCAACACTCAGGACTATTTCAACCGTTCCCGCTCAGCGAATGAATGCCCAGCACAGAACTGCTCTACACCAAGCACAGGAAATTGGAAGGCGCCCGCACCAACCCCTATAGGCGGTGCGCCTTTCACCTGCTTTGCTTGTGGCCAACCGGGTCACAAAGTTGCTAAGTGCCCTCGGAACTCAGCCGCTCAGAAGTCTCAGTTCAAGGGATCTGCTACTCATGGACGTCTCAACCATCTGGACACTGAGGAAGCACAGGCTACCCCTAACGTTGTGTATGGTATGTTTTTAGTTAATGGCAATACTGCATCAGTTCTATTTGACTCTAGAGCAACTTGTTCTTACATATCATCCAAGTTTGCACGAGAGCATGACTTGCCTGTAACCCCACATGGAAAGCCTATCATCACCAGCTTACCTTTAGGAGACCTAAAGTGCACCCACATCTATAAGGGAGTGAGTCTTACCATTGAGGGTCTTATCTTTAAGGCTGACCTAACCATGTTACCTTCCATGAGCCTAGATGTCATCTTAGGTATGGATTGGCTAACCATTCACTGAGGTATCATATCATGTTCACCTAGATACGTCCAAGTGACCCACCCATCAGGCCAAGTTATTAGGTGTGAACCTCAGTCCAAAAAGTCCACCTCTATCCTATGTGCCCTTAAGGCGAGTTCAAAATCACAGAAGGAGGAGAGGATAGTCCATGATGTGCCTGTGGTCAGAGACTATCCCGATGTATTCCCTAAAGAATTACCAGGTATGCCACCAGACCGTGATGTATAGTTCATCATTGATCTTTTGTCGGGAACAGGACCCATTGCCAAGAGACCCTATCGCATGTCAGTTGATGAACTGGCCGACCTCAAGAAATAGCTTGATGAGCTCATCTCGAAGGGGTATATCAGACCTAGTGCTTCACCCTAGGGATCCCCTGTTCTGTTTGTTAAGAAGAAGGATGGCTCAATGAGAATGTGCATTGATTACCGAAACTTAAATGCAGTCACCATCAAGAACAAGTACCCCCTGCCAAGGATCGATGATTTGCTTGATCAGCTTTGAGGTGCCAAGTATTTCTCCAAGATTGATCTTAGATCTGGCTATCATTAGATGAAGATTCGAGAGAGTGACATCCCGAAGACAGCTTTTGTGACTAGGTATGGGCAGTTTGAGTTCACCATGGTGTCCTTTGGACTCACGAATGCTCCCGCATACTTCATGAACATGATGAATAAGGTTTTCATGGATGAACTGGATAAGTTCGTGGTGGTATTCATTGATGACATCCTTGTCTATTCACCCACCGCCGAAGAACATGAACATCATCTGAGAACTATACTTGAGAAATTAGCCCAACATCAGCTCTACGCAAAGTTTAGCAAATGCGAGTTTTGGCTATAGAAAGTTGTCTTCCTAGGCCATGTACTATCAGCTGAAGGTGTTGTAGTTGACCCAGCCAACATTGAAGCTATGAAAGAGTGGGATCAACCTCGTAACATGACCAAAGTCAGAAGTTTCTTGGGATTGGCTGGATATTACCGCCGGTTCATCGAGAACTTTTCCAAGATAGCCCATCCAATGACCAACCTTTTAAAGAAGACTAAGGAGTTTGAATGGACACCCGAGTGCGAACAAAGCTTTCAAGAGTTGAAATTGAAGCTTACCACAACTCCTGTGCTAGCATTGCCTGATATCAGCAAAGATTTCATGGTCTACTGTGATGCATCCCATCAAGGACTTGGCTGTGTATTAATGCAAGGTGGAAGAGTGATAGCTTATGCTTCTCGATAGTTGAAAGAACACGAGAACCGTTACCCTACTCATGATCTTGAGTTAGCAGCAGTTGTGCATGCTTTGAAGATCTAGAGGCACTACTTGATAGGCAACAAGTGTGATATCTATACTGATCACAAGAGCTTGAAGTACTTTTTCACTCAGGAAGATCTGAATATGAGGCAACGCCAATAGCTAGAATTGATCAAGGACTATGACCTAGAAATTCACTACCATCTGGGAAAAGCTAACATAGTCACAGATGCTCTCAGTCACAAGAGTTACTGTCACACTCTGATCACAGAATCCATACCACCTGAACTCAAGGAAGAGATTAATGATTTTCAACTTGAGATGCTACCGCATGGCTTGTTGAATGAGCTCCGCATACAGTATGATCTCACAGATCGCATTCGTCAAGCTCAGAAAAATTGTGAAGAGATCGAATATCTCTGTGGTCTGATGAAACTAGGCTACAAGACCAACCACTATGAAGATGAATAAGGAACCATCTGGTTCAAGGACAGAATCTATGTACCTTCCAATCTAGCACTACGAGAGGAAATTCTGTCAGAAGCCCATGATTCTAAGTATTGTATTCACCCTGGAGGTTCAAAGATGTATCAAGACTTGAAGAAACACTTTTGGTGGAAAGGCATGAAGACAGACATTGTGGGACATGTGGCACGATGTGACACCCGTAATAGAGTTAAGGCTGAACATCAAAGGCCTACAGGATTGTTAAAGCCTCTTGACGTTCCTAAGTGGAAATGGGAGAGCATATCCATGGATTTCATAGTTGGATTGCCCCATTCACAGAAAGGCAATGATTCCATTTGGGTGATTGTTGATCATTTGACCAAGGTTGCTCACTTTGTACCAGTTAAGACCAAGACCGATGCCAAAAAGTTAGCAGATCTATATGTTGAGCATATTCTCAGACTGCATGGAGCTCCCTCTAGTATTATATCTGATCGTGGTCCTCAGTTTATGTCCTGATTCTAGGAAGCCCTGCACAAGTCCATTGGAACCAAACTTGATTTCAGTACCGCTTATCACCCATAGATAGATGGACAGACTGAATGAGTGAATCAGATCTTAGAAGACATGCTTCGTGCTAGTGTACTGAATTATGGCTCTAATTGGGAGAAATGCCTACCCTATGTAGAGTTCTCTTACAACAACAGCTACCAAGCCAGTATCAAGATGTCGCCGTTCGAAGCTCTGTATGGCAGACCTTGTAAGACACCATTGATGTGGTCTCAACCGGGGGAAAGATCATTCTTTGACTTTGCTAAGATTCAAGATGCCGAAGAAGGAGTTGCTCAAGTAAAGGAGAATTTGAGAATTGCCCAAAGTCGATACAAGAGCTATGCTGACAAAAGAAGAAGAGAACTTGAGTTCAACGTGGGAGACTTCATCTATCTCAAGGTATCCCCGCTACGTGGAACTGTCATATTCCATGTGAAAGGAAAGCTTACCCCTAGATTTGTTGGCCCATACAACATTTGCAAGAGGATTGGAAAGCTCGCCTACAAACTTGAGCTACCTGAGGAATTGGCGGGTGTACATCCCGTGTTTCATGTATCCCAGCTACGCAAGTGTTTGAGAGTGCTCGATGAAGTAATCCTGACTGATACACTTGACATTCAGAACACTCTCGAGTATAAAGAGCATCCTATCAAAATTCTAGGTAGAGATACCAAAGAGACCCAAAGCAAAACTATTCCTATATGCAAGGTCCAATAGAGCAATCACACTAAGAGAGAAGCAACATGGGAGAAAGAGTCTGACCTTCGGCTACAATATCCTTATCTCTTCGAAGAGTACGTTACGCTTTAATCTTGGGGACGAGATTCTGTTAAGGGGGTAGGACTGTAACAACCCAAAAATCCACATACCAAAAATCCCAACTGAATTTTTTTTTATTTTAACCCCATGCAATGTTGAGTGACATCTATAGGAGCCAACCCTAGGTGTTGCATTAGTTGTAACCCAACTAGACAATTTCATGAGCATAGCATGTCCTTTGTTAATTATGTTTATTTAAAATCCTAACAAATAAAATGTTGCATACATTGTTAACTCAAATTGTGATTTGGATTTCCATTTGCTTTACGTAATGCTTAACAACTCCTTTAAAGTAATAAACCATAAAGTAATTATTAATCAAACCAAAGAATAAATGCTTAAAGTGAAAACTATTTCTATTTTTGTATAACAAAACTACAACTATTTTTGTTACACAAAATAGCTAAATAAAGTCCCTAATATATATAAGAGTGTTGTGGGCCTCACATCTAAAAATCCAATGGATGAGGTACACCAGATTTGAATTCAAACTCCAAATCAAATTTGAATTCAAATAAAGAAGAAGAAAAAGAAAACAGAAAAAGAAAAGAAGAAAAGCCTCGCAGCCGGCTCGGCCTGCTCGGCCCGCTAACCAGCCCAGCCTACGCGCGGCAACACCAGGCCCAGCAAGCCAGCCCAATGTGCCGCTCACGCCCACGCACCCTTTTTCCTTGCCTGCTGCCACTGCCAAGCCGGACCCGCACATCAACTTTATCTTCTTCCCTCACTGCTTTTCTTCCTCGCCCTACGGATACAAATCACCAGCCATCGCCATCTCTGCGTCGAGGACACGCGTCGCCCCATGCCATCTGATTGGCCTCCACTTCATGCCAAGATGCCCTGACCGGTAGGACCCAGCCACCAGCTGCCCAACCTTCACCTTCTTCCTCCCCACGAAGCACCCCACGACTCTATGCTTTATTCCGTGGTAGAGCGAGCCAGGGTAGGGAGGGAAAGTGGGGGCGCTACTCCACCACACCATGGTCGTCCGATCCCACGCACCGACCATCACACGGTCATAGGCGAGACCGAAGCCAGCCGAACTCCCATGCCTTCCCTAGGTATGCCCAAGCGCCACAGCCATGGGCACAGCCCTATAAAAACCCCGGCCAAAGCACTAGCACGCCCTAGTTCCTCATCGCCGTCGCCACTGGTGGCATAGCACCACACAGCGTCAAGCCGAGAGAGAGGGAGGAGGGAGAAGCAAGGAGGAGAAGGAAGTCGCTGTGGGGAGGAGCTCGCTGGAGTTAGAGTGAGCGATGCCGCATGGCACTGCTTTCGGAGCTACATGGCCACACCATCTCACTGCGCCGCCGCACCACACCGTCAAGCACACCATGGTGAGCCATACTGCTAAGACCTCCTCCTAGCCCCATGGAAGCTGACGCACGCACATGTGCCAAGCACGCCGCGGCGACATCGAGCTGTCTCGGCTCAAGCACGCCAACGCTGACCACACGCCGCGCGCAATGTCGAGAGCGCATTATAGCACGCACATGAGCATGCACGCAGACATGCTCGGGCATGCACACCGCAGCCATGAACACGGCCGTGGCGAAGCCACCGCGGCCGCATCACCATGGTAGAGGTGACACCACCACCTTGGCTGGCTCCTCCTCACCGCGGAACACGCCACGCTCACGATTGAGGTAGACGAAGGCCACCGGAGGACCCCGTTGGACCACACCGTGTTGCGGCCAGAGCGTCGCTGCAACCGCTTTGACTCCACCATGGCCAGGACCGCTGGGAGCGCCTAGCGCCTCCTTATCTTGCCCGCCCTATTCACTGGAGCCATGGGGAGCTCACGCGCCTCGCCAAGCATGCTCGCAGCCACCACATCACCCTGCCACCATCGACACGCCATGCTGAGCCGCCGTTCACTATGGCCAGAGCCCTAGGAAGCCCTAGCCGCCACCTTGACCCCACCACTGCACTCGCCGAGGCTTGGCGATGCTTTTGCCCACCTTAATTGCACACCCACGCCGCTAGAGGGGCTTGCTGGTGAGCTCACCACCAGCAGGAGCACACTGGGGAAGAAGCAGGGGAATTCCCCCTCGTCGGCCACACTCACATGCACCCGGTGCATGTAGACCATGCCAAAGGAAAAAGAGATGGACTCGGTCCACCAAAGACCCAGCCTACGGCCCATGGACCGTGAACACAAGTCTACCATGAGCCACGCTGTGTGGGCCGATCTGTGGACCGAGGCCCAGCAGAGGCCCTAAGCTACGACATGGCTACGCCACAGCATGCTACGTGGCGGGCCAAGCCTGGCCTAAATCCAAGCCCATATCCAAGCCCAACCGGCCCAGTTTGGGCCCGGCCTATATTGACCATTGACCGGTCAACGTTGATCGTTGACCGGGGCCACATGTCAGTGACATCGCCATGCGGGACCCACTTGTCAGAGGATGAAACAGCTAAGATGACGTCATGCTGATGTCATGATAGCGTCAGCTTCTGACGTCAGCAGCTCTAGCCCCACATGTTAGTGACTGTGATCCATTGACCGTTGACTCACCCATTGACTTGATGTTGACTTTGACCGGACCCATATGTCAGTGACCCAAGAGCCCCCGGTCCCACCTGTCGGAACTGATGACGTTGATGACGTCAAGCTGACATCAGTGGGACCCCACCTGTCATCTCGGAACCGAGATGATAATGCCATGCTGACATCATGCTGGCGTCAGCAAGCCACGTGGATCAGTCACAGTGTGACACGTGTCAGCCTAGGATTAATTCAGCCTTATCTCATTTTCAGAAATGATTGAAACTTCGGAAATTCATAATTAATTCATACGAACTCAGAAAAATACAAGACTAGGACCAATATTCATCTAAAATCGAGCTCTATGCAATGAACCCATGTTTTAGTGCATTTGGCTCTTTTGAATTTTCATTGCTTCTTTGTGCTATTCTATAGACGTCGCTAACACAACTACAATGCAATCGTTTGTAGACTCGGAGGAGAACCAGATGGACAAGGACCGAGAGTACCATGAGGAGTACGAAGACGACTACACGGAAGGTGCCATATCCCACCCAATCTTGTAGCACCTATTACGCATGGCTAATATAGAGCTGCTATTGCTTTACTTTATTGTTATAATCACACTATGATAGGACTTGCATGGTAGTATGCTTACTTGATGGCCTTTACCTTGACGCATCCTTACCCCCGCTTACCCTGCTATTAGGCTAGACATGCTTGCTGCTATATTTCATTGCTTATTACTTCTACTACGCTTGTACTACACTGATGCGTGGTGGAAACTAGAGTTATCTGGACTATGGGGAGAGTGCTGCGTGTGTGACTTGGGTGTGTGGAGGGTGAGGGTTGTGTCGACCAAGTTGGAGTATACGATGAGCCTGGGGCAAGTCTTGCCGTGAGGTGCTACCTGGGCACCCCTAGAATGGATACCTATGGTGGGTAAATGGTGATATGAGGTGGCCCTGGGTGTGAACCTGTGATGGGAGGAGCCCAGGGTGGAGGTGCTATGGTGGCACGGTAAAACCCTGATGAAGACATTCTGGCTTGGTCATCTCTAAGGACTTACTAGTACTCAGACTCACCGGGAAGCCTTACGTACCACTCGCCCTATATGGTGCGGGACGGCCAGACTACTTGGTAGGATATTACCACTACTGCTAGGTTGATAGCAGACAGTGTAAGGAGGTATGGGGCATGGAGGATTTCCCCCACACCCTTTCGAGACTTCATAGAGACCTTGTGGACCTAGCTCATGACTCATAGTTTCAGCCACCCTAGACTAGACTTGGGGTGTACCAGGGCTGAATGGTAGAGTGACATTATCCTAGGCTAGCAAGTGGTCGGAATCAGCCTAGTTGATGATGGTCAGCGAAGAAGGCAGATCTTGTGGTTATGTAAAACCTCTGCAGAGTGTATGGTTGATCGATCAATACATATGCTGACTTGTCGGCTATGGACCTTTCCTGGGTTTCGCTTAAACTAGATAGCGAAATGAGTCTTTCTCTTTTTCCCCCATGAGAGAGTGTTGGTCATAGCCAGGGGCTATAGGCCATGAGATAGTGTCGAGAGGGAGTTGTCCTATCGACTGAGCGATGGTATGGTGGTGGTATGGTGGTGATATGGAGATGGTGGTATATCGATCCCAGGATCGAAACTTGGCTCTGGATGAAAATGGGGTGGAAGGTGTGTGGGAATGGTGTTAAAACTTGACCAACTATTATTATATACTTGATATTCTAAAACATAGGAAACCCCAGCCTTATAGGTTCCTTTTGGTTATATCCAACTTGCATCCACTTTCCACAAAGCAATGCTCATAGGGTGAGAGTGGCCAGTACAAATCGTACTAATAAATTTTGGCACACAGGTTCTGCTGAGGAGTTTAGCTCTAAGGAGTTTGACGGTTGAGGGGTTCGTTGCTACACTCGAGTTTTGGCGATCTTATCTCCAAGCTGTTCTGGATGAATACTGCTTTTGATTCTGCCAATGCGGCAATGTAATAATTTATGTAATTCCGCACTTTTTGTACTCTGATATTATCATTGTATGGATGTGGTATTCGACTGGAATTTGGGTAATATGATCTACAACGGTCATAATACACTTTGACTCTGTGGATTTCCCTTCGCAGAAATCAGGTCGTTTTAGTATATGCAATAAACACTAAAAGATGCTTTTTAGCAACATGGAAC